>NW_011645782.1:102015-102609 GCF_000223845.1 Gregarina niphandrodes | reverse complement strand
CCCTCGAGAGACACGTCGTTCCGACGATAGAGTCAGAATTTCGGCAAGGAATGTAGAAGGTTGCCCCAACGCGGGTGACTCGGGCAATGATCTCTGAGGGTTCCAAGCTAGGCTGTACTCTCGACCCCTCAGCATGAGGGCTGACCTTCCAGCAACCGTTTGATGATGTGGCCTGTGTCTCCACTCGAGCTGAAGAGTAAGGATCTCTCGAAGATCAATGCGTCATCGAGTATGAACCTCGGTACTACTCCATCAGTGATAAGTGTCGAGAAGTGCGAAGCAAGTAGGTGAGTGGCTAACTGGTGGGGTAGGCTTAGAAGGTCCTGGTGTGCTTCCAGACGATGATAGAGATATTCGGGCAAGGAACTATCTCCGGTGCAACCAGGGTGGAGAGAGTCGCGATACAGCTTGAGATGGTGTACTAGTTGTTGAGTCTCTTGGAACATGTTTGAGCGGTCCAGCCCTTGCCGAAGCAAGTCGGAAGATGCTCGTTCCGATTTCGCCAAACAAACGCCGAGATGATCACAACGTCCGTCGCCATCCTAACGCTGATTCGAACCCTCCTGCCACCCGGCTCACTCGGAAGAGGCCTTG
>NW_011645782.1:98741-101995 GCF_000223845.1 Gregarina niphandrodes | reverse complement strand
GACCGTCGCGCCTGAGCATGAGGGCTGACCTTCCAGCAACCGTTTGATGATGTGGCCTGTGTCTCCACTCGAGCTGAAGAGTAAGGATCTCTCGAAGATCAATGCGTCATCGAGTATGAACCTCGGTACTACTCCATCAGTGATAAGTGTCGAGAAGTGCGAAGCAAGTAGGTGAGTGGCTAACTGGTGGGGTAGGCTTAGAAGGTCCTGGTGTGCTTCCAGACGATGATAGAGATATTCGGGCAAGGAACTATCTCCGGTGCAACCAGGGTGGAGAGAGTCGCGATACAGCTTGAGATGGTGTACTAGTTGTTGAGTCTCTTGGAACATGTTTGAGCTGTCCAGCCCTTGCCGAAGCAAGTCGGAAGATGCTCGTTCCGATTTCGCCAAACAAACGCCGAGATGATCACAATGTCCGTCGCCATCCTAACGCTGATTCGAACCCTCCTGCCACCCGGCTCACTCGGAAGAGGCCTTGTTGGTCGATTACTCGCATGCGATCGTGGTGACCCGGTTACCGCTCTTACCACCGCCACCATTACCCTCATCCTCACGACGATCGAACCAGCCGCAACCGTAGTAGCTATGACCATCCATGAGTGTGGTATTCAACCATCGTCGAACCGACACACACTACCAATCAAAGAGTTCGCCGCGTGCTGGAGACGGCTGGTTTTTCGTTTACCTTGAAACAGCCAGTCCTCCGCCCACCTTCGTTCTAGGTGACGACCTCTCGCCGGCACAGCGTCAGGTGGTGCTGGTGATAGTGTCATAAGGCGCCTTCGCCTCCCCTCCCGTCCTGTCTGCGTGGCGTGTGGCTTCGCCCACCCCATCGACACCGGGGACAGCAAACCTATTTGCTTGCCGCTCCGCCGCTCCACACCCATGGACTTCGGTCGCACTGCATCGCCACACGCCGGATTCACGGAGGCGTCCCCAGGTACCTGGACTTGCCCGTGAGAGGTGTCCGCGAGCACAGGTCCGGCCTCATCGACTCGTTCGAACGGTCCAAACCGCGTCGAGCCGCGTACGAAGCCCGTCTCCAACACCGCCAATGACCGGGGACGATCATCTCGACACCCGGGAGCGTGTTAGGGCGCACCACCCCCACCCCCACCCCCACCACCTCGCGGGCCCTTTTATCCGTCTTTAACCCCGAGCCTCTCCCGAGCACTACTGACCCCACCTTCGAATCCAAAAGGGTCGTTGCCTGCAGCCGCCGTTTCCACAGCCCAGACGTGTTTGAAGCACCTTTTTACGGAGCTCTGAAAGTGGGCAGGCTTGTAATTCTTCGTCGCTGCTGTTTCTTCAGGACGGGTCTGGAGGCGCTCACGGGACTAAAACGCGAGTGTGCGAGCACCATAATGACCCCCTTGTCGAGTTTGGCAAGCGTCGAACTGGCTGACCAAGGTGTCCGTCCAGTTCCGGGGGCCGGGAAGATTGGCAGCGCGCAGCGCAAGCCCTTGGGGTTCAAGCGGCCTGAATACGGTAGCGGCCTGAATATGGTAGGTAGCCTTTCTCTTTCTGTTTGAACACGAACACGGTTGATGGCGAGGGAGACCCCTCTCCTCGCACCCTACCCCGCCATCATCGCAACCTTCCCCCATCCTCCAAGCGACTGGGTGGACAAACAAGCTCGCTGTCCTGCAATTGTTTTCCTTAAAACTGGTCTATTTTCGTGCAGTCCCCATTAGGCCGTCAAGGTACCGAACATCGGTCGGAGAATCAGGTTGTGATGCGCCCTGTGTTGAGGGTGATGAACATGGCGGTCGGTATGTTTCAAGAAAAGTTCCGTCGTCCTGCTTCGATAAGTATATATCTTCCAGCTCCTTTGAGTATATGTTTTCCTGCTCCTGTGAGTCAGTGTCGATTTCGGCTTCGGATCTGCTGCACTCCAATTGTTTCCTCGACTTTAAATCCCGTGTTTTAATCCGCTCATTTCGAATCCGCTCAATTTCAATCACTATCTCTCGAGGTACGGTCTGGGCAGTGAAACGAGGCGGAGCCAGCGATGTTACAGGCACCATCACGACACTCTGGCCGAGTTTGGCTTCGACCACGGAGTCGAATTGGGTGGCTAAGGCGTTCAGGTTAGGGAAGGCCGGAAAGGTGGGCAGCGCGCAACGTAGTCCCGTGGGATCCAGGCTGACGAAGGCCACGATGTGTCCGTGAGCGTTCCACCAGTCTCGGATCGTTTTCTGCATCTGCCACGACACCACTTCGGGATCGTCAATATCCCCCACGCCCTTCAGGAAACCCGCGATCGAAACCAGCAAGGCTCCCCGTGCCCGACTGTTCGTGTACAACTTGAGTGCGGCGGCCCGCTGCAAACGCCCAAGATGACTCATGTTCGCACCGTTCTTCGAGTCCGCCACGACTTGGCCGGGCCACACTCGAGTGTCAGGCAAATCGTGCAGAATTTTTAAGGCACCCATTAAAGCATCCATTTCGTGAACATTCGGCGGGCATATGGCGTCCCAATACTGGGCGAATTCCTCGTGCGCCAGCTCCGTTACGTCCAGCCACCGACCGTTGAACGATACCGGCCATACCACGTGAGCCAACTCCGCTACACCCACCGATATGTCTACTCTGCCTCCTGCCAAACACTTCATTCCGTCTTGCCCCACCAAGAATTTATGAGGATTTAAAATCCGCCATTAGCCGGCTCTCATTCGATACCCCGGCGCTGATCGGTCCCAATGCAGCGCTTGTAAGCTCGTTGATATAAGACGCCAAGTTAGTTACTCCAGCACATTCGCGAGCTCCACTCCCTCGTTGCACACTGGTTACTTGGGTGGGGTGAAAACCCGGTGCGCAGAACGTATGTAAGTTTTTCTGGTGTTGGATATCTTTTGGTGCGCTTTAATGGAGAATGGCTATGTAGCCGTTTGTTGGAGAATGGCTAGGTAGCCTTTCATTGGGGAGTGGGCAGAGCTAACAAGGAGTCGGGCATACGAGTCAGTCAGAGCCCACTGCTAAAGCCCTCTACGCCTCCTGTCCCTCGCTGGCATCTTTACTCCATGTGACACCTGCCAAAAGTCCCCGAACTTATCCAAAAAAAGGTGTTGATCTCCGTCTTGTCTTCTCGGGTGACTGATGGGTTCTCCGGTACACCACACTTCTAACGGAACTCGGCACATCCCCGGTGCATCCTTCTCGCTGTTCATGCTACCGTCGTCTCAGCGCCTATGGACGGGTCGCCCCACTCATCTCATCGTAAACTCCGCACCCGCCTCTTCGTTGCTGTTCTT
>NW_011645782.1:85026-98721 GCF_000223845.1 Gregarina niphandrodes | reverse complement strand
TGTTGATCTCCGTCTTGTCTTCTCGGGTGACTGATGGGTTCTCCGGTACACCACACTTCTTTACTCCATGTGACACCTGCCAAAAGTCCCCGAACTTATCCAAAAAAAGGTAGTTGATCTCCGTCTTGTCTTCTCGGGTGACTGATGGGTTCTCCGGTACACCACACTTCTAACGGAACTCGGCACATCCCCGGTGCATCCTTCTCGCTGTTCATACTACCGTCGTCTCAGCGCCTATGGACGGGTCGCCCCACTCATCTCATCGTAAACTCCGCACCCGCCTCTTCGTTGCTGTTCTTCTTGGGTCAATGACTCCTTGGGTCAATGACTCCTTGGGTCGTGACAGTAATCCAAAGAAGAATAGACGTGTGCGTCTTCGTTCATAGGGAGACCCCCAAACTAGCGCCTAGACAGGCGCCCTCTAAAAGTATGTCCATTCTACGTCAAATCGAAGAAGAGGCTCAAATCACCAATCGCTGTTACGGGCTGCAAACGAAGATCGGGTATTGACCCGTCGATCTTCGTTTGGGGTTGCGGCTGCTGGTCTTGTCCTTGGTATTGGTGGTGCCTCCTGTGCTGTGGGTGGTGCCTGCTCTGCCCTCGGGTAGTCGTGCCATGGCGCGGCGGGCCAGACGCTCCCGGGAACGGACACTCCCGGGAGGGGAAGTGCAGGTCGGGGAACGGCGGGAAGGTGAGCAACGCAGTTTAAGCTCGCGTAGACCACGACGTCGCCGTAAACATCCCACCACTCCCGGATTGTTTTCTGCCATGACACTAGCTCGCGATAGTGTGCCACTCTAGTGTCTGGCAAATTGTGCAGGATTTCCAAGGCGCTAAATAAAGCGTCGGCTTGGTCTTCGGTGTGACCCCGAAATCGGGCGAGCTCAACGAACGGTGACTGCCAGCGCAAGGACGACGCCTGTTTGTTGAAGGAACGGCGAGTACTGGGAACGACGCGTGGGTTGCGCGCGTCCTGCCTGGCCGTTGGATTTGTGTTCATCGAATCGCATGGGTGTCTCCAAACTAGCGCCAAGTACTGGGGCCCGTAGTACAGGGCCACCGTATACAAACGCCTGCGGGCAGGTGTTATAATCGCGACCACGAGTGATATCAAGTACAGTTATAGCGATAATTGAATGAAGGGTTGCCGTACCAATCGCATGGAGCGAAGCTTGCTGGCGGAGACCGTTCTGAGGCACCCTGGTCGCTACGACTACCCCGGGTCGTCCACCACGTGTGGTAGTGCTCGGGGGTTCCAAAAGAACGGAAAGAATAAAAAGCCCGTTAGGGGTGGGGTATGGGTGCGCCGTAACAGCACGCAGCAGAAGAAACTTTTGTAGCCGTTCTGAAAGGTCTCGCCAACCTCCAAAAAGTTTTGGAGAGCTCTCCGAATGATCAGCCTATCTTCGTGCATTTTCAAGCAGGTGCCCTACACTGGTCGCGTGGTGATTCTGGGAGTGATGATAGCCCACACTTCCAAGGGAGGTTTCTCCATTATTTTTCGCCTTGTTCCTCGCATGTTTCGGGGAGGGCATCGCGGCAAGCGGGCATCGTGACGACGTCTCGCTCGAGTTCGGTGTCTGTCTGGAGTCTAGCTTCGAACAAGCAGTCGAACTGGTGGGTCAGGACGTTCAGCCCGCGCAGAGCTGGAAAGATGGGCATCGGGCAATGCAGTCCCGCGGGGTTCACATTGACCAGGACGGGACTGTGCTTCGCCCACCAGTGGATAATCTTTTTCTGCATCGCTTTTGACACCGATTGGGGATTGCTAGTGAACATGTTCTTCACGCCATGTAGGAAACTCGCGATCGAAATGAGCAAGGCTCCCCGCGCCCAAGAGTTTCTGCTCAAGCTGCGTGTGGCTCTATGTTGCGCACGCCGCAACGTTTCGTGGTCCGTATTGTGCGAACACATAACTTCTTCACACGGCCGCACTCGAGCGTTAGGTAAATCATGCAGGATTTGCAAGGCGCTAACTAAAGCGTCCATTTCGCCTTGCCTGTTCACAGCGCCCTCAGGCAGTATACTCGAAAAGACTCCACCGCGCATATTGCACCACCAGATGGCTTCCGGGTCCGCCAGCTCTGTTACATCCAGCCAGTCGCCGTTGAACGACACCGGCCACACCACATGAGCCAACAGCCCTGCACCGACTGAAATGTCCTTTGCGTCTCTTGTCAAAAACCTCATTCTCAGGCCACCCAAATAATATTGCCCGGTCACCCGTAGTACAAAAGCCCGCGAGCAGGGGTGTTACAATCGCGACTAAGATATACTAAACTGTCATATGCGGTTACAAACAAAGATCATTCCCATTACGAATGAAGGTTTATCACCCCATTGAGCGAAGCAAGTTGGCGGAGACCGTTCCAAGACAGGGGTGAATTGATCCGCCAACTTGAGCTAGTTGTGACCCGGGGGTATGTCGTCTAAAGATAATTTCTGCCAAAGGCGGGTGGCATGAGTTGGATTTTTACTTGAACAAGCAGTCCAAGTTGCCTGCCATGGCGTGCAGGTCGGTACATCCATTATTCTCCCGGATTTCACATTAATCAGGAGAAGGACTTATCCATTTCCGCATCTTTTTTGATACCGATTTGGGTTTGCTGGTGTGCATGTTCTTCACGCCATGCAGAAAATGCGCTGATGACACTGTAGCGGACCGCGGCAGGACGAGGTGGCGGCCGAAGACTGGCCCACGGTTGCTGTAAGCAAGCGTAGACGACACCAGACTGGTCGACGGAAGCGTGAAGTGCAAGCAGATTAGTGGCCGTGATTAGCAAGAGTACGCGCGGACGGCACCCCTGTGGCCCACGGTTAGCAGTCGGATCAGAGGACTGGCCCGCGGTTATGATGAGTTCAAGATGACTGATGTACGGTTGGTTGAAGTACTGAGAGGGGCAGACGAGAGGCCCACGGTTGTCACGGGCAGGTCGGAATAGTAAGTGCCCGGCGTGCGGTTAAGGCAAGAGTGCCCCCGTGCCGAATACGTGTGAGGGATGGATGACCCCCAGTGGAAGGCTTGGCAGCTGTGACTGGTCTCGTGGGGGGTTGCTAGAAGTGTCGGTGGAAGCATGTGAAGCTAGAGTGGTTGGCAGACAAGCGCTAGGGCAGTAGCCGAGTGTCTGCTGCGCCAAAGGGTGAGTGTGTGCTGAGGTTACGCCGCGCGCTTACATTCATCGCCGCCTTCGTGCGATCTGGTTTTGCCGTGCTCACAGGGAACCTGTAACTCGACGTGGTGATAATTCGACCCAGTGACTCGGTTGTGGGGGGCTGGACAAGTCTTTGTGCGCAAGAGTTGGTCACAAGTACTACGTGCGTCTGGACTGCCTCTGGAACGTTCCTCTTGGGGAGGAGTGTCGATACACACTGCGTTTGTGGAGGGACATTCGAGTACACCGTTTGGCGCAAAAGATTCGTCCACACTCTTTCAAGTTGAGGGTGGGTGCGCTGAGGACTAGCTGTCGCACTTCTGGATTCCCAAGCTGCCGTGCTGGCTGTGAAACACCCGAACCCGACAGCCTCGTGACCTCTCTTGCTGCATTCCAAGTGCTGCATTCCAAGTGCTTGCTGCATTCCAAGTTCTTCCTCGAGCTCACATTAGCTTTGTGGTCTTTCTTGTGACATCTATACCACCCAACATCGTCGTCAACCCGACGTTGAACGTTTTGATCCCAACTGGTCCTTCGTGGAATAGGCGACGTCTTCACCCCAGTGCAGCATAGCGCTTCTCGCCCCCTTTCATACGGCCACCACCGCAATGCCTCTGGGGCTGGGTCTTGGCTGCATGGGGACTTCTCACCGTCTCGGGAAGTTCTGACAATGGGTTGAGAACGGTATTGCAGAAACTCACTCACGGAAGTTAATATCACCAGAGTAAAGGTCATCGGAGTGAAGGTGACTGGAGTCGGGATAATTGAACTTGGCCGGTGGGCCGAACCGTGTAAATCTTCGTCGCCAGCACCGTTTCTTTATGGCAATAGGGGGTCTGGAGTGGATCCCGGACACACGCGAGGGTCAGGCAGATTGTGCAGCATTTGGAAAACTGCTCGCAAAGCGTGCGTTTGTCGAGACACTGCTGAGTGCCCAATGCTCCTCGTTCGCCATCTCCGTTGCGTCCAGCCACTCGCCGTTGAACGACACCGGCCAGACTACGTGAGCCAACAGTCCTGCCCCCACCGATACGTCCACTGTGCTTCCTGGCACACACTTCATTTCTGTAGGATGTCGCACGCACCGCTCGCGTGCCTGCACCGCGAGCGTGCGCGCATTTTTCCAGTTGTAGGTTCGACTTATTATTCCAAGTTATTGTGGACGTTGTTTTTGGACGGTGATGATCGTGATGTCTTTATTGTTGGCTGTGTTGGCAGGTGGGTGGTCTTTGACGGATATGAAGGCGGAGTGTCGGGAGAGTTATGAGTGTTGCTTGTCGAATGCGTGTCGGCCGTTGGCGATTGCTGGGAATCCGTTGGGTTGTATGGAGCAGACGGATTGGTCGTGTCGCTTCCGGACGTTTGGGTATGGACAGGCGTACATGGAGGAGATCTATACGGGGAAGCCGTTGAATGGGTGCAGCAGCGATGACGCGGGGCAGGTGATTGTATCGATGCCGGATGAGTTCTTCAATGGGCGGTTTGTATGGCAACATGGGAACTTGACCGTGGGTCCTTTATCCGCAGCAGGAGTTGAGCCGTGTTATGCAACTGACTGGTTTGTGCAATTTGCGACGTGGCCTGTAACGAGTTGCGTACAACGCGTGGACCAACTGTACTATAAGGCGAACGACTACGTCCGCCTGAACGCCTACGACCCCTTCAACTCACCCTCCTCCGACCAAGCCACCCTCGTAACCGGTGCCTATCTAACACTAGACCTCGCGCCCTTCACCAATCGAGGAAACGACTCTGGCGCACTCGCAATCGTCGCTGGCAACCAGGACTGCAGACTGCGCCCTGTTATCCTCACTGACACCTCGGCCCGCATCGGCGGCTACCGAATTACAGGCGGCGGTAAGTCCTATCAACGTAGACTCCTCACTGTCTGGCTCAACGGCCACGCACGAGGCCTTCTCGGAGAACCCGAACTCGTCACCCCACCCGCAGACTTAACCGCGCCGGCCCGCGCGGTCGCATTCAAAGAAGATCCAAACCAAGTACAGGCCGAGGCGCTCCAAGGCATACGCTCCACCAAACCACTCCTCCGCCGCACACCCCTACTCCAACGCCTAGGGACTATGCTGGAACCCACCTCGTCCCAGCCCACCTCGTCCCAGCCCACCTCGTCCCAGCCCCCCTCGACCCAGTCCAGCCGACCAGATGACTGGACTGCCAGCCAGGCGCTGACGGCGCAGCCGTTGTGATTGAGAGCTGCCGTTGTGATGAGAAAAAGAACATTGATGACGGTACAGGCATTGATACACCGACTGACCAACTGACGTGCATATTATGGCACTGGGACTACTCCTGTGCCCTTGATACAGGTATGGGTTCGATTCGATTCCGTTCAAATAACGACCGCCGCGACGTGGGGGTAGACCCGCGTCCGAACCCAATTCTTCACGAAGTTTTTGCGTCGACGGAATCCTAATCGGGAACAGGGAATGTAACTTCGGGAGCAAGTGTGCCGGGCGTGGGGAGGGTGTCATTTCGCGGCCCAGGGCGTCGGGCCTTGTTTCTGTGGTACACGTGTTGCTGTCGAGAACGGCACCTGCTGTCGAGAGCGGCACCTGCTGTCGAGAGCGGGCACTTAGTTCCCTCTTTTCTGTGGAGTCCCTCCCGGCCCTTTCTTGGGGGTTTCCCAGAAAGGGCCTGGGCCTGGTGTCCCGGTGGGAGTGGGATGGGTGCCTTCCGGTCTTGCCTGAGTTGCCTGTCTAGGCTGGTTGTCTGGGAGGCCTGAGATTGTGTGCTGGCTGGTCGTGTGTGGCGGGATTGTGGCTTTATTTTTTTTGGGAGTAGAAATGGTCCAGGTCTTCATCGACGTGTCGTGCGGCAGCGAACTAGTTTCGGACGGTTACCCGATGGCCCCTGCGTTTGAGAACCCTGAGTTTGAGCAGGTGGCTTTTGAGGTGAAGTCGCGCATGACGGTGAAGGGTGGGGAGGACTTTGGCATCAGTTGCAACGTGGACGAGGATGCCGGCGAGGGTGCCACCGGGGACGGCGAGCAGGCGGTGGAGAAGGTGAATGACATTGTCGACGCCTTCCAGTTGGTGTCTTTGGGCTCAGATAAGAAGTTCTTCAAGGGCTACTTCGCCTCCTACATGAAGTCTGTGCTTCTGCCCGCTGTGCCGGAGGCCGAGGTTGCCGAATTCAAGACGAAGATCCAGAGCCTCTTCGTCAAGATGATGGCTGAATTCGAAAACGGCGAGCTCTTCCAAGCCGAAAAGGCCAACGAGTCCGAAGACCCGCTAAAGTGCATGCCCATCTTCGCCTACTGGGCCGGGGAGGAAGAAGCACCCCGCTTCGTCTTCTTCAAACATGGACTCAAGGTAGAGAAGTATTGAACACGCCCATAGCTTCTCGCACCTGCTCCCAGTCTGCTCCAACAGTAAGTCGAGCTGGAATTGACATTCAGTAACTGAAATTCAGCAAACGAAAGACCCAAGGACCAACCAGAAGACCTGCTAGAAGAAGAAGAAGAATTAAACTGCACTAAGCATCTTTTTTAACTAACTAACCAATCTTTATTTTGTCGCGTGCAAAGTGAAATTTCAGACCATGCTCAACTCGTCTGAACCTGTCAAAGTACCCAGGAACTTCAAACTGCTTGACGAACTCGAGAAAGGTATACCTCCACTTGACTATTCCAGCTAGTCTACCATTCCAATAACCAATCACTACTTTAAGTAGCGGCGGGCTAGACTCCTCGAGCTAGTCTCCACCGAGAGAAGACCTCAACCGTGTTTCAGGCGAGAAAGGCAAAACTGCCGAAGGCTGCAGCTGGGGTCTCGAACAACATGACGATATTAGTCTAAGCAAGTGGAACGGCACTATATTCGGACCCTGCTTTGTAAGATACCGTGACACGAGAAGTTACTCCCTCTCCCTCCCTCCCTCTCTCTCTCTCTCCCTCTCTCTCTCTCTCTCTCTCTCCCACCCTCGTGTCTTTCGAAAATGATTCGGCTGTGTCGCCCCCAGATACACTCGCACTCCTCGCAGCAGCCCTTGACACGGACGGGGGCCCTGACATGAAACCCGTTCTCTCGCTGCAGACGCCTTATGAGAATCGGATATACTCGCTTTCTATTCACTGTGGGGAGAAATATCCCGATGAGCCGCCCACGGTCAAATTCCTAACGAAAATCAACATGGTCGGAATCGGTCCAGATGGACGGCCGCTACCTGGCGCATTCTCCTGTCTGCAAAACTGGAACAGGAATATGTCGATTGAGACCATTTTATCCACCCTGCGGCAGGCTATGAGCGCTGGGGTGAATAGACGTATTGCTCAGCCTCAGGAGGGAGAAACATATTAGTGCGCGCCCCCAAGCACACGTGTGTGCACACACTAATTGAGATTTTTATAATGGATGAAGTTCGTTCTGAGGTGGCGAGCGTGGTAGAGGTAATTCGTCGGTCCCCAAAATAAGCGTAAGTGTTTCTCTAGGCCGTGCGGGTGCTGCTGCGACTCAATGGTCGCGATTGGTCTGACCGCACGATCAAATACATGATCCATTTGACTGAATCGGGCAAAGACCCCGACGCATTGGCGGATCTAATACTTGAGTGTGAGGGAGAGGTTGCGAAGTGTATTGCCCTCGAGCAGTCGTCTCTTTGAAATTTGATATTTTTTTTTACCATATGAGCGGGTTGTTCGGCTGGGCAACCGATGCCTTGGCATCTGTCACATCTTCCGTGATGGCTGTAAGTGATGTCACAGGGGGTGGTTGTGGTGAGTAGTGCTTGTTCTGCTGGGTGATGTTGTGATATGATGTTTTTAGCCTTTCCGAGGAGGTGCGGCTCCACCATTGGCCGCACACGAGTTCCAGGTGCCGAAGACGCGAAACCCGCAAGTGAAGAAGCGCGCGCAGCCGAAAAGGCGGGTGCAGCAGCGCAAGCAGGTGGATGAGTCTCGAGGGGAGGAGAGTGCGAGTGTATATGAGCCGGACGAGGGCACGAAGCTGATTTTGGCGCGGATGGCGGAGGCTGCGGAGCAGCGTGCGGCCGAGGAGGCGGCTGAGGAAGAGGCGGAGCAGGAGCGAATCGCGGCTCGTGCGGCAGCCTTGGCGAATTCGGTGGTGAAAGATTTGCCTGCGGACCCGTTGAAGAAGGAGCGCGAGACAGTGCTGGCGGACTTGAAGAAGCGCTTAACGGCGATCGGGACGGGCGAGGGGTTGCGCTACGAGCAGTTGTTGGACCAGGTGTCTCAGTTGCACGGCCAATTCGACGACCTGAATGCGACGATTGACGACCAGATCCGCGCGATGCAGAAAAAATGTCCGCGGGTGCCCTCGGATAAGGCGCAGAAGACCATCGAGGAGTTACGAGATATGGTGCAGACGGAGGAGCTTAAGGCGGAACCGAACGACCTAGAGATAAACAGTCTGATTTCGGGATTAGTTGCCGTCATTTCGCAGCAGAATCAGCGTGTCTGGCAGGACCGGATGTATGACTTGATGAACGATGTGGCGTCTGCTCGTGCGTCGCTGGTCTACAACGTGGAGAAGGCTCGTGAGAATGACTCGTTGAACCGGGCTCTGGATCGCTTAAGTATGTTGTTTGACTCTTATGAGAAGCCGGTTAAGTTGGTCAAGGAGAAGGTGGTGGGTCAGAACCTGGAAGTGCCTGTGGAGTTTAACCGCATCACGCCGTTTTCTCGCAAGATAGAGCGACGTTTTAAGTGCATCATTATGCCCGTTGGGCGACGCAGTTCTGTTGCCACACGAACTTCCCTCCGTGTTTGGGGTTACAAAGAGGAGGTGGCGGACTGTGTGGAGTGGATGAAGAGCTGTGACTGGACCGGTGGTGCAAGTCGCGCGTATGACCGACGAGTGGCGGGCATGATTATAGGTCGCGCAGGTGCGACCATAACGCAGATTGAGCAGGACACCGGCACGATTTTGAACCTGGACAACAACAACCTACTGACCGTCTACGGCCCCGCGGCGGCCGTGGAGGAGGTCTGGAAGCGTGTGGATGAGCTCAAGGCGGACACACGTGTAGCTCAGACCACTGAGAACTTTACGATCGACCCGCGCGTTGGTCGGGCGATCGTGAGTGTGCACCGACCCGTGATGTCAGCGATCGAGGCAAGTCACAAGGCTCGCGTGACCGTGCTGCTTCAACCCGATGATGGCAAGCCGCGTATAATCATGCGTTGTCCGGCGGAGAAGGCGGAGGAATGTCGTAAAGAGGTGTGCGAAAAGTTGGTCGAAAACTTTGTCATCCTTGAGTACACGGCATCTGCAAGAGCCATCTCGCGAGTACTGGCACCGTCTAAACAGGTTACCAGCCGTGCGTTCCAGATCAACAACCAGTTCAAGACGTTGCAGCAGACATACGGATTATTCGCGCAGCGCGAAGAAATGCCCGAAATGAGCGACATGAGCTGTCTCTGGGTTATCTGTGCCAAGAGCGACAAAGCGGCGGTGAATGAGGGACTGATACGGTTGTTAGATTCGGCAGAGTATACGGTTGAGCGTATTTCGATCATGCGCGAGCAGCAGCGTGTTTTCAACGCCGAAAACCGAAGTTTGATCGAGGCCTCGAGTGGTTGTCAAGTGAGTATTCAAAACAACCCGCAGGAGGGAGCCCGCCTCAATTTGGTCGGTTCCGCGGAGGAGATTAAGCAGGCGAAAACAATCATCGAACAGATTCTGGAGGAACAGGGTGCCGTTGAAACGCTGAAGCTCGAAGGCCCCGCAACTGTTGACTACCTGTTGCGCGACCGAGGCGCTATGATCCGTGCTCTCGAAGACATGCACGCCGTGTCCATACACGTTGATCGCACACTGAATACGGCGCGCATCGTGGGAGACCGGAATGCAATCGAAGAGACGGTGCAGGAAATCAAGGATGTGGAGGCCGAACAAGCTAAAGCCAGTGCTGACACCATACGGCTCGTCATCTCCATCAACGGGGATCGGGTGCCCATGCTCATTGGCCGAGGTGGATCAACCATTCAACAAATTCGCCGCATCCCCGGCGTACAAAGCATCGAAGTCCCCAATGACGTAGACCCTGACAGCACAGTTGAAATCGTCCTCGTTGGACGAACAGCCGCTCTTGAAGAAGCAGAGGCCTTCATTGAAGACCTCGTCAGCAGACAACCGCGACAGACACAAACTGAACCAGTCGACTACGCCAAACGTGCCGGTCGAGGCCGCGGCCGAGGCCGTGCACGGGAACGCGACACCGCTTCCACCGACACCCCCACTGCCGTAGCCACCCCCCTCGCTGGCTACCACATGGACGCCGCCGCCTTCCCGCCTCTCGCCTTCGCCGACGCCTGACCGCAAACTTTCTGCTTTTTTTGTATGAATGAAAATGACTAAGGCGTTCCTGCTCGTAAACCACACCGCCGCACCCACACATCAGCCAGGGCTGTGGTAGGCCAGTGTGCGACTGATGGCCAGACCAATGTACTTGGAGGTCGATACAGGTTTGTTTGGCAGAGTATTGTAGCCCCTAGCGCTGCGCTCTTATTTGATACTGTGGATGATATTGAACCTTTGAGGAATAGCTTCATGAGGAGCGAATTCTTCCAGACGCCGCCGCGATTCGAACCCGGGTCTGCCGGATCTGGATGGGCCGCGCCACCGCTCGGTAGAGATGCGTTCTCTGCGACAGCACCGGCTCGACCTCCCCCGCGCGAGACTATTCCGATTCCGGCCAAGGCGTCTGCAGAGAGGACGCCTGCAGAAAGAACGCCCGCAGCGAAGATGCTTGTAACTGCTCAAGTCATTGATGCTTCATTTAACTTGCCCCTTCCACCGGCGAAGAACCCGTTTCCCGGGCTCTCCCGGCTGGAAGGATTTAATGAACCCCTGGCCCAGCACCCTGTCCCCACCCAGTACCCCATCGCCTCTAGCTACCACCCAGCCGGCTCTAGCTACCACCCAGCCGGCTCTAGCCGCTACCAAGTCGATGTCGACCAGCCCGCCGTAGCGGACCAGCCCGCCGTAGCGGACCACCCCGCCGTAGCGCGTTACCCCCCTCCGTATATTCCACCGACGTCCACCATGTCGCACCCCCTTGCAGCGAGCCGTGCTGAATGGGCAGCCAGCCGCCCGGAGCGCGCGTCCCCTGGACAAGCTGAAGGCAACGTAGCTGGGGGCAACCCGGGGGCACGTGCTTCGGAAACGGCGCTGACCTCGAGACCGAGACCTGAAACGCTGCAGGGCATTGCGACACAGGACATTGTGGCCGCCATCGCGATTCCACCGGCAGTCCTGCACAGTGGACTGGACGCGAAGGAAGGATTAGAGGCGAGGGCAGGGTTAGATGTGAACCAAGATTTGAACGTGAAGGAAATACCACACGTGAAGGAGGTCGACGCGGCACCCAAGGTTAAGGAAATAGCTGAGCGACAAGCAGGTCCTGTGCCAGGCGCAGGTGCCGTAGCAGGCGCACGTCCGATGCTCGGCGTGTATGCCAAAGAGATTTTGACTGAGGCGTCGACTGCTGCCGTTACTACACCCGGTAGCGCGATCACTACACCCGGTAGCGTGATCACTACACCCGGTAGCGTGATCACTACACCCGGTAGCGTGATCACTACACCTAGTAGTGCTATTACTGCATCTGCTGCTACTGTCCGGCCTGAGACGACGATGGTTACTGCTGTTCGGCCTGAGACGACGATGGTTACTACTGTTCGGCCTGAGACGACGATCGTTACTACTGTTCGGCCTGAGACGACGATGGTTGGTTCTATTTCTTGGGCGGAGTCGAGTACGAGCGAGCAGGCAACGACAGCCGATCACAAGCGGCTGACGACGATTGAGAAGACGGAGAACTGGGTGGTATTGGCGGGAGCATTGATCGCGCCGGCGGCGGTGGTGGGTAGTATCGCGACGTACGGGTTGCGCAAGCGAGCAGGCCGGGGCGTGTGTGATCCTGATGACACCTACGAAAGTGACGGAGGAGGTTTCGATAACGATCTGGATTCTTTCGTATCCGAGACAGGTCAAGATACACAGACTTTTCGGGTCGTAGGTAATGATGACAACGACATGTGGCTCTACACTACAAGTCCTAAACTCAACAGGTAGTAATTTTTTGACGATCAAAAACTCCGTCCTACAACACAACCAACCATCACCAACTGTTGATATCAACGATGACGAACCAACCATGATTGTCAGGCCCAATTCACACCCCCCATCTGTCTAGACTATCGTCGTCGTCGGAGGAGGCGGCGATCTGTGGAGCCTGCCCCAGTCAGTCAGAGTGTACCAGGCTTGGAGGTAATGAGCGACGTCGTGGCCGGGTGTTCCCACACTGTGGGAAACACTTGCACGAATGACTTGCACGAATGACTCGCACGAAATATTTGGGCTTGTACAAGGGCTTGTACAAGGGCTTGTACAAGGGCTGGTGCTAGCTTGTGTAAGGGTGGTCATTAAGGGTTGGTCAGGGCCTGCGCTTTTTTACTTGATTGATTAACTCCATGCTATCTTCAGTTACTACCCTAGAAGAGGGTGAAGAGAGTTCCCAATCAGACGGGTTCATTTGTTCTAGTCGGTCCAACAGTCGGCCTCCCGCAGCCATCCATGCTACGCCGCCTATGGAGCAAATGGTCGTGAGCTCCACAAAAGTCTCCCACCCCGAAAATATGAACGGGCCCTGGTCCATTAAGGAAAGCATCAGCATTGACGGCCACTAAAGGGGGAGGAAATAGACGGACTGTGTGAGCATAGACGGTGTGTGCGTTGCCTGACTTTATTGCCGAGGTTGGCGACGGTATTGAAGAAAGTCATGTAAGTGCCTCCCATGGAGACATCGCTGACTTGTGCAAAGAAGGCCATTTGCGAGACAAACATGATCTCGGAGCAAATGGCTTGGCAACAGACGCCGAGTATGATGATGGTATATATGCCAGGTTGGTCGCCGCCGACTGTTTTGGCGAACTTATAAATGAGTAGCCAGACGAAGCCGAGAAGGACACGGCCGAGGAAGCCTGCTTTGAAGGCTCCGAGTGCGGAGAACCTCTTGTTGATTCCACGGCCGGTAAGGACCGAGGTGGTGATACCGATAGGGAAGGCGATCGGCGCCAGCAGCGCAAGCACCTCCTTGGCACTACCCGTCTCGATGATCTTAAGTGTTGCAGCGCCATCCACGGGTCCGAAGGGCAGACGACATGTCATCAGTACCAGACACATCAGCTGCACAGAATGTAACCGCATCATTGTTCCCAGCGACCCATAGCTCGTTGCCAAACTTGTCTCTGCCTCCACCTCACTCACGTCCTCCGACACAAAAAAGGCTGTGTACAATGTCACCGCACTGATGACCACACCCCAAAAACTGAAGGGAACATAATCAATGCTGGCGTAGACTTACAAGAGGAAGGAGTCCAAACTGATCGTCCAATTTCTAACTAGGTTCACTATAGGGTTCGTCGACAGTCCTGAAATACGACTATCACGAAATACGATGACCTAGGGGGTAGGAGTGCCCTAAGGGGGTAGGTGTGCCCTAAGGGGGTAGGAGTGCCCTAAGGGGGTAGGTGTGCCCTAAGGGGGTAGGTGTGCCGTAG
>NW_011645782.1:82721-84332 GCF_000223845.1 Gregarina niphandrodes | reverse complement strand
CCTAAGGGGGTAGGAGTGCCCTAAGGGGGTAGGAGTGCCCTAAGGGGGTAGGAGTGCCCTAAGGGGGTAGGAGTGCCCTAAGGGGGTAGGAGTGCCGTAGGGGGGTAGGAGTGCCCTAAGGGGGTAGGAGTGCCGTAGCGGGGTAGGAGTGCCCTAAGGGGGTAGGAGTGCCGTAGGGGTTACTGTCATTTCGGGAATGGTTGAAGAGTAGGAATGCAATGTTGGTGGCGTAAAAGCCCAGGGATTGGCCAATGGTGTTACAGGTGGATGCGTGTTTCTTGAGGTGGACGGGTAGTATTTCTAGGGCCCACCCATCGACGGCGATGTCCTGTGTGGCCATGAGTACGTAGAGGGTGAAGAAGAAGACGGTGAGGGGTCCGACTTGGATGGGATGTCCGTCTTCACCTGCCCACTTTGAAGGCCACCGACCGACGGCAGCAAGAACCATGACGGCGGAACAAAGGAGCTGGACGGGGACTAACCAGGACTTACGGCGTCCGTGCCCTCGTAGCTTGGTCGTATCCACTACCGGTGCCCACAGCAGCTTGAGCGAAAACGGCAGAGAGGCGAACGAAAACTTGGCCAGGTCCTTGTAACTCGCGCCCCGACCTTGCAATGATAACGGCAAGGCCGCAGAAATACCCATTGGCACCGCCTGAATTATGTACAAGACCAGCAATAGCCCGATGGTGAATGCCACCGAACGCTTGCCCGTCATTTTTCCAGCCATCACTACACAAAAAACACTGCCCCCAAGAACCACCCCCAAAAGACTACCCGCCCGCCTTTACCAGGTGAGCACCCTGGTAATAATCAACGACTAAAATCCCAATCAATATTAGGACGACGGACAAATCAGTCCCTAGTTAGTGGTCCTGTGGCAATGAAGTTTTTCAGGAAGAAGAGTACCAAGGTGCCTGTTGCGGCTCAGCGTTGCGACAGTCACGCAGTCGTGCTGGAGCAGAACGCTCACTACCGGGCAAAGATTCAAGCGATGCAGAGTTTGGGAGGTTGCAAGCAGGTGGAGACGGAGGTGGTTAACCCTTTCACCGATAGCTTGCGACACCGCCTGTTCGAAGCCTTATGGTCGGCGGTTAAGGAAAATCATTTGGAAAGATTTTACAACGGGGAGAGGGTAGAACAGCTGGTTGAGAAGCATGCTCCCTTTTATCCCGCCGTGCAGAGCCTATGCCGTGCCTGGAACGTCGAGCATCTGACTTCGGACTTCTTCAAGCTAGTGCTCTATGACGTCGTCTTCCTCTGCTCAGACGGCCCCACTATGGCCACCGAGGAACGGATCGATGACGCGAAAGCAAGTATTCAATACTTGATGGAGGTCCGCAAACAGATTTATGGAGGCAGTGCCGGCGGGGTGAAAGTCCGCTTCGTTAACTCGTCGTACGAACATGACAACATGCAAACCAGCCAAGACGTCGAATGCCTGTTTGCCAAGGTCAGCAGGACCGGGGACAACAGCCTGTGCAACGCACTGAAAGACAAAATTATAAACAGAATGATCAAAGGACCCTTGAGACACCGTAACGATACCACATATGCACGTGCCTTACATACGCGTGCCCTATACACACACACACACATGTCCTGCGCACA
>NW_011645782.1:74178-82523 GCF_000223845.1 Gregarina niphandrodes | reverse complement strand
ATGATCAAAGGACCCTTGAGACACCGTAACGATACCACATATGCACGTGCCTTACATACGCGTGCCCTATACACACACACACATGTCCTGCGCACACATGTCCTGCGCACACATGTCCCGCACACAGTGTGTTTGTCCTGCAGAGAACCTACCCAAGCCGGTGCTAGCTATCATGTTGGTAGACGAACCCAGTGCAGAGAGCGAACTCTTGACAGTAATGAAGGACGTTTCGGCGGAGACCATTGCTTACTCGTTCGGCCAAGTCGGTACGAACAACGCAGTGGTCACCATGTTCCGAGCGCTTATGACACACAATTTATTTCACGTAGACTGTACAGAAAATTACGATCTGGTCGCGGAGTCGTTCCAGAGATGCGGAGCGGGCGACATGGCGCCCGAGCTTTGGATCTCAAAACTCGCACTCGGTCCCATTGACGCCTCATACAAAGGCCTTGCTGAAGACGATTAGCATTGGTGCTGAGCCCCGTGCGAAAAGCGCACACTTTGTGCTAATGCACACGCAAGTGCGCGTTCACGTAATGTAAAAGAATTAGATGACAAAGACCTAGATGACAAAGACATGTTTTTCGGACATATATCTCGGAACGTCAAGTGACCGAACGTCAAGTGACCGTACCCACCATCCAGTCCTTTGCAAATAGTGCCCGAAGCATTTTCCAAAAACAATGAAATTTTTTGCCAAGCAGAGTACCAGTCTTCGAGGAGCAGCCGGCAGTAAAACGCAACCAGAGCGCTGTGATAGCCATGCAATCGCATTGGAGCAGAACGCTTACTATCGAGCGAAGATCGAAGCCATGCAGAGCCAGCTAGCGTCGAACCCGATGGTGCCGAATCAATTGCCGCCAAACCAAGGGGCGGCAACCCAATCTGCGACGGACCAAGTGCAGGGTACGCGGGAGCAGAAGCCGGTGGTGGACATATCGAACCCGTTTAATGACAGTGTGCGACGACACATGTTCGAGGCATTGTGGACGGCGGTTAAGGAGAATCACTTGGAGCGATTTTACGACGCGGTGGGGGTGCGATCGTTGGTTGAGAAGCATGCTCCCTTTTATCCGGCTGTCCAAAGCCTTTGCCGGCAGTGGCGTGTCGAGCACCTGACATCGGACTTCTTCAAGGTTGTGCTCTATGACGTGGTCTTCCTCTGCTCCGACGGCGCCACCATGGACACAGAGGAACGCATGGACGAGGCCAAGGCAAGTGTGCAGTACCTGACCGAGATCTTGCTGCACATGTACGGCGGCAGTACCGACGGCGGAGTCAAGATCCGGTTTGTTAACTCCTCCTACGAACATGACAACCTCCAAACCAGCAAAGACGTCGAAAACCTTTTCGCGCAAATCACCAAAAAAAAAGGTGAGAATACCGTACCCAATGCTCTCAAAGACAAAATCGTCAACCAACTGGTCAAAGGACCTATGAAACGACGTAAGCCACACACATGTAAACTGTGCACACTCATGTGTGTGCACACACACAGGGGTGTGCACACATATAAGGGTGTGCACACACACTGGGGTGTGTGGGCGGCAAAGGAAGCGTTGTGTTTTAGAGAGCCTGTCGAAGCCTGTGTTGGCAATTGTATTAGTGGACGAGACGTGCGCCTCTGACGAGCTGCTGGCCATAATGAAGGACGTTTCGGCGGAGACAATTGCCTACTCGTTCGGCCAAGTGGGGACCCACAGAGCAGTGGTCGAGCTTTTCAGAGCGGTGGTAAAACACAGCAAGTTCCACGTCGACTGCACGGAGAACTACGACTTGGTGTCCAAGTCATTCGAGAAGTGCGGCGCAGGCGACATGGCACCCGAACTATGGATCTCGAAACTTGCCCTCGGGCCAATCGACGCCTCCTACAAAGGACTTGCCGAAGATGACTGACCAGTGATCCTTCGCCACTTAGACCAACCTTTTCTATCATCATCTCTTTGTATTATCTCTCCCTTTCTATCGCTGTGTGTGCGTGATATTTGTGAGGGTAAAAAGTTATTCGAGATCCATTCCCACGTCGGAGAATTCATCTCCCGAGAGGTCGGCGGTGTCCTCCTCGTCGTCGTCGTCGGCAAGCCCAGTAGCGCCAGTGACCCAGGCGTCGGCCATACGGTCCACTTCGTCTTCGAAATCTGTGGCACCAGGGCGTTTCTCTTTGGCGGAGCTTCTGAAAGCGGGCTCCAACATTCTGCGGAAGGGGAAAGCGAAGTGTGTTGCGCCCACCGCGCGCCAAAAGGCCCCATTGTATATGTCCAAGTCCCAGAACTGGGTGGCCTCGACCGCGACCGCGTCCTCCTCCTCCTCCTCCTCTGAGATTTGAACGCCCGTCTTGCCGCCAGGTGCGGAGAGCGCCTTTCGTAGAGTTTGTTTCACCAACAGCCGGTACAAGACGCTAAGGGACTGACTATCTAGCATCGTTTTATTCAGTCTCTTAGCAGCCGCAGCGGCAGTAGGCGTGCCGGTCGCGGCACCGGCTTCCTCAGTCTGACGGCCAGGCAGGGGCTGGAGAGAGTCCCAGCCGAGGAGCGAGAGGACCGAAGGTGGTTCGGTTTCGCTCTCGCTGGCAGCGGCGACAGTGGTAAGGGCGGCGAACGCATCACGTGGCGCGGTAACCATGTGGCAACGAGCGAGTGTGAGTTCCCAGATCATGGAGCTCAGCGACTCTGACTTCTCGGGACTGAAGGCATCGGCGTCGTAGCCGCTGCCCTGGACGGTGCCAGACGGACGCATGGCGCCGAGACATTCCAGGACCCACTCCCGGAGCGCGGTCTCGTCGCGTCGTAGCACTTGGTCGACGTGTGCGAACACGGGAAGGAGGCCGCCTTCGCAATCAGAAAGCGCCAAGACCGAGACGAGGCGACGCAGGTACGCTGCGCGAGCCACTGCGCTGCAACTCGTGTCGGCTACGATCGCCAGGTGTAGTTCCAGCCAGGCATGTCTCGCACGCGTGTGCATCATGCGCAAATCCTTTAACTGCGCATACAAATTGCCCACCATCCGCCGCTGCTCATGCACCTTACTCAGCATCAGGTGACACAACACCCACGCATGCACGCGGGTCACCAGACACGGCGCCTTGTGCGCAATCTTCATCAACTCGTCGGACACCGCTACAAAGGCCATCACAGACTCTCCCGTGCGCACGTCTGTAGTCATCAACTTCCGCGCCTTCTCCTCAGAACTGTATGGAATCAATCGCTTCAGCCCGTGCAACACGTAATGCAACACCTGGGTACCGGCTATTGTATTACCCAACCCCGTCGCGTAAGAAATCGGATCGCCGATCAACCGCCGCGCTGCAGCCTCCGCCACAGCCGGGTCCACCGTCGTCGACGTCGTCGTGGCGCTCGCCTCTGTGGTCTCCGTCGTGGCGCTCGCCTCTGTGGCCGCGCTCACCTTGCTGGCCAATTGCGACGCGGCCGGTTGCGCCTTGGCTTGTCGCTGCTTTTTCTTTTGCGCTCGTACAAACTTGAGTTGCTTAGAGTGCAGCGACAACAGCTTGGGTGCTGTCGACGGGGCCATGAAGCGCCGCAACAACCGGAGGAATCGGTGGAACTGGTCCTCGATGAAGCTTTTATTTTTGGTTGAGTAACACACCTCACCCAGGAACTTGGTGGCGTTGCAAATCGTGGTGTGGGCTCTTTGCTCACCGCCGTGCCGCACCAAGAGGTTGTCGTCCACCTTGCGGACCAACCGCTTCAATTCCCTCTTGGCAGTTTTGGCACGTTTCGAGACCTTAGCCAGGGTGCCTTCGGCAGATTTCGGGCGCGAAAAATTGCCCGCGTCGCGTCTGCTGATGACATGCGCATCGACCTGCTGCATCCAGATGATCTCCTCTACTCTGGCGCACACATACGGCTTCAGGTCCTCGCGATCCACAAACAATTTGCCAAAGGCCATTCCTATCTTGAAATGCAGAGAGGAGCTCGGGTCACCGAGATAACGCAGCGCAATGCGCGTTGTTGTCTCGCGCTGACTCGGTTTCCTAATCATATCCACGCAGGACTCATAGACGACGCGTCTAGTATGCTCGACAGAGTCGGACACACGCGTGTGCAACTCGAATAAATATTGCGCAATTGTCGTCGCCAAAATATGCTCGAACACCAGACATAGAAACAGTCGCGGTAAGGGGCCGTCGTTTATTAGTTGCGCCGAATCAATGATATAAAACTTATTTCCCCGTTTCCTGATGAAGAATTTGAGGGCGATCTCGTTGTAGGCGAATTCTTGTTTTTTTTCAGCCACCTTCTCCGGCTTCTTGAACACTTGGAGTTCCTCCTTGTTGGGAATCAAGAGCTTGGACTCGTAGAGCTGGACCATTGCGGCAATACCAATATCCTTCTCTGTTCTGTTAATTGCGCTGACATGAGCCAGGATAGATTTTAACCGCGCTGAGTGGACCATCGGGCAAGCTTCAACAAGCGTGACGGCAGCAGCTGCCTTATCCTTGAGCACTCCTTCATTTATCATTTTCTTAGCCCACAGAACTTCGTCTTCATCCTCTGAGTGCGGTCGGGTGGAAACCGCAGATACTTGCATTGCGATAGCTTCCCCAATTTCCAACAACTTCTCCAGGGCTTCATCTTGCGTAGTGTACCCCTCTTCCAGATTCAGATCGGCTGTCCAGCCTTTCTTCTGTTGCAGATTAGTGGCAAGTTGATCTTTCATTTTCCACCATTTCATCTTCTTAAAGTCCACGGAGGAGAAATATCCTACAAGCTTCCCCGCTTGAGTGTTACTCATATACGACTCCCATCCAGTCACCTCCTGAGGCCCACTAGACCGTAACCGTTTCTCATGCTTCAGACGTTGCTGTTTGTGCTGATTCCTCAAATCTGTCTTCCGCATTTTAATTTAAGAAGAGGCAAATTATTATTCCACAAACCCCATACTAAGCACGGCGACATGTCCAAAAATATCGACTTCAGGTATTGGCCTAGCCTAGCCTAGCCTGTCCTGTAGCCTATTTTTCATATGCCACCAGTGGCAAGGAATAATATAATGATGATTAGGAGTCCATGAAGGTCAGTCATTGAGTTCAGTGACGGCTCTAATGCATTCATGGTAAGGTATCTGTTGCTTACTCGAAAATTGTGAATGTCTTGACACAAGTCGGTGGAATTAAATCCTGCAAGAAAGTTGCATGAAACTAAACCGATTGAAACAAAGTACTCGGGAGTAAGCGCGGGTACATGAGGACAGGGGTAGACGAATGCTTACTGACTAGTACGGTGGAGTTAAGTGAACGGCTCTGGTTCAAATTGACGATGTCAATTTGCTCTCGGTCGTTCGACCTCATTACCCGCTGCATATTATCAGTAACGTTCACATTATAGCATGAGGGTACGGTCCCGTCATTCTGGCCTAATGTTAGACAGTTGCAGTCTTCGGGCTCCTCAGTCGCAAACGTTTCAGTTGAGAGGCCAGCTTCTGAATCCCAAGCGAAATTCCCGACGACCAACTCAATCTGAACGGGCAGCCAGTTACCCGCCGGCTGCTCAAAATCGAACCAGATGGCACAACCCTGTTCATCGCTAGCTCTGCACACGGAACTCTTTGCCTGAGAATCGCCGAAAGATACACAACTACAACGAGCACCTAGCGGGATCTCGTCTAAACACGATCCTAACTCCGTCATATCCATAGAATTACACAGCTTACAATTGTCTGGTACACATCTCAAATATGTAGCCACACTCATAGCCCCTTGCGCTTGAATCCAAATTACACCAAATTACACACACGTGTGCAAATTAACAAACACGAACAAATTATCTGCACGTGAATTTACTCAGATAAATTAGGTATGTTTGGTTGTTATATTCGGCCGCCATGTTCGACCGCCATGTTCGGTTGTTAAAAAGTAGCCAACATGTTTTCAATAGCCGGCCAGTACTGTATCCACTTGCTGTCCTGGTTGGAGGCAACTGCCCCACTGAATTGGCTAACACGCGGGTAACCGCCTCGCAGACCGTGCTGTTCATAAGTCTCTGCCATTCCCGGTCGGTCTGTTTGTATACGAAGCGATCCTGCACGTAGCGATCCTGCACGTAGCGATGCGTCACGAGACCTGTCCGTGTCGTAGAAACTCTGCAGTTGGAGAATGTCCACACCATCGTTTGTACGTTCATGTGAATAGAGGCCTTTCGATTCGCTCTGTATTTGATGGTTGGTCGAATCGATAGCGTCGAGTAGACCGCCGAACTTGGCGGCGTCCAGGCTCCAGGAGTACTCATCGATGCTGTCTATGGCGCCCTCCAGAACGGGTTTGAGAGTCTCGCAAATGACTGGGCCTAGATGCGGGACTTCACAGGGAGGTTCGCCAAAAGCGTGTATCATACCGATGACAGTGAAGACCGCCCGTTCTTGACGTTTGAGAACACCATGAAGATAAACCATCAACAACGATACCTCATTCACTGTAGGGCCCACTTGACCCGTCATTCGCTTATAGTACTCGCCAATCAATGCATCCGCCATCACCCCTGCCGCCTTGCTCCCGAACTCTTGAACAAACCGGTAATTCCCGTTAACCAACGCCCGCACCTGACTCTTCTTTGTCAACCGCGCCGAATCCACTGGATCCGGCAAATTTATTGATCCCCGACGCTTGACGTCCAAGTCGTTCCACAACAAATCCGGCCGCACTCGCACCTCTTCAGCGTCCGTACTCATCGGCTCGCTCGAACTCAACTCCCCCGTCCTCAATAAACTCTCGTCCCAAGTCGTCCAGAAATCTACCCCCGTCGTCCAACCACCGCCTTCCTCTGTGGTAGTTCCCGCTCCAGTGGTGGTCATTGCACCACGGGTGGTGGCCGCACCAGTGCTGGTGACAGTTGCTACACTAGTCCTTGTAGTAGGTTCCACCCCGCTGGTGGCTCCGAGGAACGTGCTCCCTGTCTTGACTGAAGGAGCACTCGAGTGTAACGATGCCATGGTGGTGGACGGGGCAGCCACGGGTACAACGGTGGCTCCTCTTGGCACCGTGGGAGCGGCCGTCGGGGTAGCCGCTCGGGTGGAGGTGGGAATCGTCTCCGGCGCGGAGGACGGTTTGACAGTGGGCTGCCTGGTCGACCTAACGGTGCTGGGAGTTCCTTGAGTGCTGGTGACAACGCTAGTGGTCGAACTGGGGTCAAGCGGCAAAGCCACCGAACTGGTCGACCAGTCTTCCGATTGGGTGGACCAGTCCCCGGCTTCGGTCCACACCGGCGTGTTACTCCACGTGAATCGCTCCGTTGTGGACGTGCCCTGCGGAGAAGTGGCGCTTGGTTGGGTAGTCAGTGGCTTGGTCGTCGCTGCCTTGGTCGTTGGTTCTTGGGGCAGTGGTTGGGTGGTGTTTGGTCTTGGAGCGATTTGAACCGGCGACTGTTCGGTCGTATCGCTGGCTTCCGTGCGACTGCGGGGATGCGGGATCGTGACCTCCACCACGTCGCCCTCTTCCGTCTCGTAGGTGTGCGGCGAGTAGGCCGGCTCCGTCTTGTCCAGCACGTCAGGCGGAACAACTACGACCAGGTCCGCCTCCTTGGAAGACGACTCTAACGACGTGCTCAGCTCCATCCAAGAAGTCATGAACGGCTCGCTCGTGGCAGGCTCGCTTGAGCCATACTCCGTACCAAACCAGTCCGTAGTCGCAGACTCGGACTGACTCGTACTCCTGGAAGTCGACCTGCCGGAAGTCGGTCGGCTCGAAGTCGATCCGCTCGAAGTCGATCTGCTCGAAGTCGATCGGCTCGAAGTCGTAACACTAGAAGTCGTAGCGATAGAGGAAACCATGTCAGTGGTGTCGTCGTAGATCGTGTCAGGGTAGTTAGTCGCCGGCCACGTATGGCTCGACTCGGCCGGGGCGGTCGAGACGGTCCGCATAAAATCGCTCGGCACCTTCAACACGGTCGTTGCGGCGACCGTTTCCGACACGGTCGTACTCGGAAACGTCGAGAAGACGGGCCTAGTGGAAGGCCGGTCCCGAGGAGTACTCGGCCCACCCCCTTCACCGCTTGTGTAACCCGGCAACCACGTCGTACCTGGCACTCCTACAGCGGTCGATTCCACCGGAATCCCACCACGTGTGAACTTAGGAGTCACTTCAGTGCTAAGCCCTTCAGTGCTAAGCCCTTCAGTGCTAAGCCCTTCAGTACTCGCTCCTCCAGTGCTTGTCCCTTCATGACCGACTTTCTCCGTTGTGACGCTCTCGGTGGTTACTCCTTCAGTAGTTGCTCCCTCAGTGCTTGCTCCTTCGGTACGTAGGCCCTCCGTGCCGACTCCTCCAGTGCTGCTCCTTCAGTGCTAACTCCTTCAGTGCTGACTCCTTCAGTGCTGACTCCTTCAGTGCTGAC
>NW_011645782.1:67828-73546 GCF_000223845.1 Gregarina niphandrodes | reverse complement strand
GTACTCGCTCCTTCAGTGCTGACTCCTTCAGTACTCGCTCCTTCAGTGCTGACTCCTTCAGTGCTGAATCCCTCAGTGCTCAATCCTTCAGTGCTGACTCCTTCAGTGCTGACTCCTTCAGTGCCGGCTCCTTCAGTGCTGACTCCTTCAGTGCCGGCTCCTTCAGTGCTGACTCCTTCAGTGCCGGCTCCTTCAGTGCTGACTCCTTCAGTGCCGGCTCTCTCCGTCGTGATCATGACTCTCTCGGTCTCCGTTGTGATTGTCTCGGTGACGACCCCTTCAGTGCTTACCTCCACAGTACTTGCTCCCTCAGGTACGGTTCCGTCAGAGCTGGTTCCCTCGGTGGTTGTTCCTTCAGTGCCTGCACCCTCAGTGCCAGCTCCCTCCGTCGTGACAATCTCGGTGGTTACTCCTTCAGTACTTGCTCCTGGTTTAGGGTTGGTTCGCGTTGAGGTATGGCCAGTCGAGGCGCTTCTTTTCGGCGTGGACGTGTTCATGGCAGTGTTTGTCTCCCGCCGGGTGGGGGCAGTCACAGTTCGGCTCGGAGTCGGTGGGAGAAGGGTATGTCCAGTTTGTCTTGACGAGAACTCGCCCTCATCCCAGTCTGGCAGCTCCGTACTGAGCTCAGCCGCAGAGGAGCTAGTATCCTCGAACCACGTGGTGGAAGGAGTCGAGGTGAAAGGAGTGGGCGCCGATGTGGAGGACGATTGAGCCGGTGTTGTCCAGCCGGCTTCGGTTGATTGAGGCCTCTCGGTTGCCGGCCGGGACGCTGGACGGGAGGCCGGACCCAAGGTTGCGGTCGTCCAAGCGTGTGTTCCTTCTGAGCTCCATATTCCACTGACTGTGTAAGGCGATCTGTGCGGCTCGGTCGAGGCTTCGTCTGCTGCACGCTTCGTGGAACCCCCTTCGCTAGATACTGGTGCCCAAGAAGAACTCGTCCAAGAAGGACTTGTACGCCGAGAGCTACCCGTCCGATCGGAACGGGGGTCGTAGTGGGTGGTTTGAGACGGCGGTGGACTAGTACTAACATTCGTCGAAGAGAAGGGGTAAGGTGACGACGCGGAACGTTCGGTCCGGGTTGGCGAAGCCGTGGGACTTGATGAACCACCGGCTGCGGAGGGAGCCTCCGTGGAACACGAGTCGCGCCAGCAGAGCGACGTCCATCCGCAGCAGAAGACGAATAGAACGTCCGCCAGTCGACTGGCTCCTTCTCTGTGCTAGTATCCTCCTCACCTTCGTCGATATCCTCGACCTCTTCAGTAGAGACCCCAATCTCGCCGGTAGTCTTGTCAGCAGTACTGCCTGGGTCGGCCACGGTGCCAACTGCCGCTGTAGTTTCTCCGACATGACTGGTGGTGTACGTCCCGCCACTGGGCTCTGCCCCAACAGACGTACCGCGGTCGGTATCCCATGTTCCAATACTGTGAGTGTGGAAAGGCGAAGTATCCATCTCCGAAGTCGTGGACGACCCCGCCGAGGATTCGGACCACCCGGTTGATGTTGTGGACCACCCGGTTGATGTTGTGGACCACCCAGGCGAGGTTGCCGACCATCCAGGCGAGGTTGGAGGATTATCCCTAGGGATCGTTCTGAGCTCGGTTCTTTCTGGTGATGCGGAGCGGTCCGTCGGGGTTGCGCCTTGGCGGGTAGACTGCACCGAGGTGGCGGTCGGTTCCCATTCGGAGGTGGAACTCCAAGTCACGGTCGGTTCCGTCGGAGCACCGGTCGAGGCGTGGCCGGGGGCACTTGTGCCAGTCACACTGGTCCAGCCCGGGAGGAGCTCCGTGCTGGCGGCCCCGGGGGTGCTGGAAGGGGCCGGTACCGCGGCGCCCGTCGTGTGCCCAGGAGTCGCGAGTGAGGCCGTTCGTGAACTCATTGTTGGCGCGGTAGGGAGGGCGGTCGCTGTCTCTCCAGACTCGGACGATCGGTCTTTGGTGCGATGGGCGGTTGTAGTGAACCGGTCGCCAGCGGAGAAGCGTCCTGAACTCCACCACATCGAAGACCAGTCCGTTGAAGACCAACCGGTCTCAGGCGAAGACCAATCGGTCCCAAGCGAAGACCAAGCCGTAGCCGGGGCTGTGGCCGTGCTGAAATTGTCGGTGCTGTGATATGGGACCGGTAAAGTAGACCTGGGAGTGTCCTGAGTGCTTGTCGGATAAGGAGTGGGTGGGTAAGGAATCGATGAGTGGGTTGTCGACGAGTAGAGAGATGAGTTGAAAGTCGACGGAGCAGGCGTTAGAACTCCGGTAAGCGACGTAGACACGGAGCCGGAGGACTCCGCAGGGGTTGTGGACCCGACGGGTGACCACAGAGCGGTTGAGTGAGTTGGTCGTGGGGTGGACTCGGGCAGACCCGCGGTATCGTCACTCGCAGAAGAAGAGCTTACGAGGTCCGTTGCTGCTTCGGTAAAGGAGTCCGTGGGGGCAAGAGGCCTCTGAATGAGCGTGGCTGCCGGGGACGATTGCCAGCGCATGGGGTCTGTGCTTGACTCGGCGGGGAATGGGTAGGTGCCCTCTTCGGTGAACGACGGAAGTTCGGTGGACTGGGGTTTGATTGCGAGCTCTGTTGTGCCCATGCGGCCGTCCCACTTCGTGGACGATGTCTCGACCGGCTTTGTCCTATTAGCAGTTAACCCACTGCTCGTAGTGAACTCAGTAACCGGAAAAGTAGTAGTATCCAGCTCGTTCCTGGTTGAGCCAAAGTACTCTGGCGTGGTCCATTTGGTGATCCCAGAGGGTCGGGTCGACTGCTCATGTGCGGTGGACTCTGCAGGTTCCCAGTAAGTAGGGAGCTCAGTGGTCGCGGTGAGGAAGGCCGCTCGGGTACTGCCAGACTGGGAGTACGTCACCGGGAAGGTCGTCGCCGATCTCGAAGAGGCGGACGGCGCAGTCGTAGGGAAAGTCGCACGGGAATCGACATTGGGAGGGAAAGGGGTAGCGGTACGAGGCTCAGATACAGTGGCCCGTATCTTCTCAGCCGTGCTTGCTTCACTTGTGCTGGTCCACCATTCTGGTTCATCGTGTGTAGAGAGTCTTCCTTCTGCCGTGAAAGAATCAGTGGTCCATATGTCACTGGGTTCTGTAACAGACACGCTCGAGGTGAGTGCACCTGTCGAAATGTCCGAGCTAGAACGGGGCGAGAAGAGTGTCGAACTGCCCTTAGTAGATACGGGCTTAGTAGATACGGGCTCAGTAGTTGTGGTGTCGAACAAGGGCATGTGATCTGAATGGGTCTCAGGACTGGTTCTCTCATCCCCAGTGGTAGTCTGGCTCGAGATGGACGCCGTCTCATCGACAGCTGTTTGGGAAGGCAAGACGCGGGTAGTGAAACCCCAAGTTGTGAGTAGGTCATCACGGACGCCCGTAGGCACGGTCGCGTCCGTGATCGTGGCAGCAGACGTCGTGGTAACCGTCTCGAAAACGGGTCCAGAGGTCGCGGCGTAGTCGGTACCGTGTTCCGTATTGTACAGCGTAGAATGGACAGGAGCCCATGTCTCTTTTGTTACCTCGATGTCTGCCCCAGAAGAGAACGGCAAAGTTGTTGTGGTCAACGGCGAATCGGAAGTCATCCGTCCCGTGTCGGTCCCTTCATCCTCCGTCGTTCCGCTGGACACACTAGCATGTGTCTCGTACACATTACTGTGTGTCTTGTACACACTGCTGTGGGTCTTGTACACACTGCTGTGGGTCTTGTACACACTGCTGTGGGTCTTGGACGCACTTGTACGGGTCTCGGGCAGCAATTCCGGGTACGTCTCTGAGGGTCTTTCCCACCTAGTTGTGCCCACTTCAGTCGCGACCAATTCAGTCGTGCCCATCTCAGTCGTCGCCTCTCCAGTTGTGAGCACCCCACCTTCGGCTGTCGTCACAGGCCGGTCAGTTCTTCTCGATGTGGACGGCACGTCTGTGCTTGTCCCCGGCCAGGAGGAAGGCGCGAGGGAAGTAGGAGTCCACTCCTCCTCATTGGGCCAAGCGGTCGATAACGGTCTCTGCGGCGTAAACCACTCCCCGCCAGACGTGCTGCTAACCGGAGCACTACTCGGAGAAGTGAACACGGGACTGGTCGTTAATACAGGGGGTAGTGAAGTAGATACAGACTCAGTAGACACTGGTTCACCAAAAGTTGGCTCATTAGGTAACGGCGCGGTAGAGAATGGCTCAGTAGAGAACGGTTCAGTAGAGGGCGTCTCAGCAGGGCGGGGCCCGGTCCCGCCGGATTCAACACGACCGGACGAAGCAAGCAATGTGCTACGGTTCGAGCCAGACCGCGTCGTGAACTCTCCAAGGCGAGAATATTCCTTCGACGGCGTCTCTCCGCTGGTCGCAAAGGGGGGGTAATAGGTAGTGAATCCAGGGTAAGACGTGCTCTGTTTTACGTCGGCCGTCGTGTGGGGCAATGTGGAGACAACGGTATGGAACTCTCTAGAGGTAGACACCCTATCGGTAGACTCCGCATCAGTAGATTTCCGGATCCCTCTATCGGTAGACACCTCAGCCGTTGACTCCGTGTCGATGGACGTCCTGACGGTGGACGCCCGGACCGTTGACTCTTCGGCCGTTGATTCTCCGGCCGTGGATTCTCTATCAACAGACTCCGTGAAGGGACTGGTCGCCTCCGCGCCGGTGCCACTAGTGGACAGGTCCCTAGCCGTGGCGGTCCAATGCGGTCCAGTCCCGAACGTTCCGGTTGAGCTGGAACTCGGCTCGTTTGGTCCGGTAACCGAAGCGGTTGAAGTCCGCGAGATCGCAAGACCAGGTGTCGTAAGACCATCGGTCGAGCTGCCGACGGTGTCCGTGCTGTCTTCGTAGTCGCCGATTTCAGTGGTCGCCTCCGGCCAGGTCGCAGTCAGAGTAGACCCAAGTGGAGTCGATTCGGAGAGCCTGTACGTGGAAGGCGGAGCCGCCTCGGTAAGAGTAGCCTCAGTCGAGAAAACCTCCGTGAGAGCCTCCGGTAGAGTAGCCTTCGTCAAAGTAGCCTTCGTCAAAGTAGCCTCCGTCAAAGTAGCCTCCGTCAAAGTAGCCTCCGTCAAAGTAGCCTCCGTCAAAGTAGCCTCCGTCAAAGTAGCCTCCGTCAGAGTAGCCTCAGGCAGAGTAGCCTCAGGCAGAGTAGCCTCAGGCAGAGTGGGCTCAGGCAGAGTGGGCTCAGGCAGAGTAGGCTCAGGCAGAGTAGACTCAGGCAGAGTAGCCTCCGGCAGAGTAGCCTCAGTCAGAGTAGACTCAGTCAGAGTAGACTCAGCCAGAGTAGACACAGAAGACTCCGACACAGAAGACTCCGGCAGAGTAGCAGCCTCCGGCAGAGTAGCAGCCTCAGTCAGAGTAGCAGCCTCAGTCAGAGTAGCAGCCTCAGTCAGAGTAGCAGCCTCAGGCAGAGTAGCAGCCTCAGGCAGAGTAGCAGCCTCAGTCAGAGTAGCAGCCTCAGGCAGAGTAGCAGCCTCAGGCAGAGTAGCAGCCTCAGGCAGAGTAGCAGCCTCAGGCAGAGTAGCAGACTCAGGCAGGGTAGACTCAGGTAGGGTAGCCTCAGGCAGAGTAGCCTCAGACAGAGTAGCCTCAGGCAGAGTAGCCTCAGGCAGAGTAGCCTCAGGCAGAGTAGCCTCAGGCAGAGTAGCCTCAGTCAGAGTAGACTCAGTCAGAGTAGACTCAGTCAGAGTAGACTCAGTCAGAGTAGACTCAAGCAGAGTAGACTCAAGCAGAGTAGACTCAAGCAGAGTAGACTCAAGCA
>NW_011645782.1:61536-67099 GCF_000223845.1 Gregarina niphandrodes | reverse complement strand
GTAGCCTCCGGCAGAGTAGCCTCAGTCAGAGTAGCCTCAGTCAGCGTAGCCTCAGTCAGAGTAGCCTCAGTCAGAGTAGCCTCAGTCAGAGTAGCCTCAGTCAGAGTAGCCTCAGTCAGAGTAGCCTCAGGCAGAGTAGCCTCCGGCAGAGTAGCCTCAGGCAGAGTAGCCTCAGGCAGAGTAGCCTCAGGCAGAGTAGCCTCAGTCAGATTAGATTCAGGTAGGGTAGTGAGCGTGGTCTCAGTCAGGGTGGATTCGGTCAGAGTAGAGCGGGACAGAGTATGTTCCGTTAGAGGTACATTAGATGAGGTATGGTGATCGAACAGTGGCAATGAAGCTTTACTAGTCGAGGGTGTTTTCGTAGAACTACCCAGCGACGAGAAGACATCAGTCGGTAATGACGATGTCCAGTTAGTGGTGTACCCGACGGGAGTAGATTCGTGAGTGCCAGTGGGCCACTGAGTGGTGATGGGCCAACTGGTAACAGGTGATTGGGTCGTCGACTCGACCGCCTTTTGCGGCCAGGTTGAAGCCGGTGGTGAGTTAGACAAGTCGACAGTGGCGGGTGCGCTTGTCGTTGATAGGGGCGCAGTTGTGTATGAGGAGGAGTCAGAGTGGCGATTGGTTGAAGTGACAACGGGCACCGCAGTTGACTCAGCGGTGGTGGTTTCGATAGCGGTTGAATCCCAAGGTCCGATGGCATCAGATCCGATAGAGCCGAATCTGGTGGAAACGAATCCAGTCGTAAGTTCCAGACTTTTTTCGGGGCGAGTTCGCTCCACAATGGTCGGGAAGGGGGGTTGGGTAGTGGTGGTCCGGATTGGTTCGGAGACGGGCATTTTCCTCATCTCATCCGCGGTCGTTTGTTGAGTCATTTGTTCAATAGCTGGATCAGTCAAACTGGTATGCATCGCATTAGATGACGATGGTATACCATTAGTGGTGAGTTGCTTTCCGGATGACAAATTATCCTTTATTGTTATTCCCGATGTTCCTTTTGCCGTCGGTACCACTTCCGTTGTTACCTCCTCAGTTTCTCCCGATGTTTTTTTCGGAGCGGGTCGCGATTTTTCGTCAGGTGCGATAGGACCGGAATAAGTGCCCCACGACCACGTGGTTTGTCCTTCCGTATCGGTTATGTCCAGCGACGGCCAGCTGGACGTTTCATCCACTTCATCTTCTTCCGGTTCGGTCCAGGTGTCTCGAACATCGATCCGTATGTCTGGAATGAGTGGAATGTCTACGTCGATCGGTACCCGCGGATCGCCCAGTGGCAAGTGGCCCGGACCGAGGGGGAGCCAATCGACGTCCGAGGGGGGCGCGCCAGGATTGTCCACGTCGATTCCCTCATCATCCGGTCCCTCCGGAAATGGTTCCAAAATAGCGTCAAATTCGTCAGGATCTACTAACTGAGGATACCAGTCCTCCACTGGCCACTCCCACTCCCATTGCGCTTCCGTCAGCACTACCAAGAGCCGCCAACGCATTCACAAACGCTTGTCCCACACACAGAAATCGATTCGGCCAACATTGCAGTGAGCCGATTGTGCACCAGGCCGTGCCCGGTCAGGACTGACTGTGCCAGGTCAGGACTGACTGTGCCGAGTCAGGCAGGTTGGGTCTTCTCAGCTAGACGCAGTTAGCTTCCAAGTCGGCGCGTATATAGGTTTTATCATAGTTATGGCTCCACCAGAATTTACTAGAGTTATGGCTCCACCAGGATGAGTCTGGAGTGTGTTAAGTCGAGAAGAAAGAGTGAAGGGAAGCGGGTCTTTTCGTGTTCTCCAACAACCCAGGCGGAGAGACAGAATCGCTTGGAGTCACGGGGTTTAATGACCCCGATAACCTGAAATGAAAGTGACCAAGCCGTGCCAGCTGACTCAGTCAGATTTTCACGGATTAGTGCAATAATGTTAGAGGGGTAGGGTATGCCAGGTGCGCACTGTGCGAGGATCTTGTCCAGTTGTTCGTCTACATCTGGTGAAAGTAGAACTAAATCGATCGGTTCGTTCTCATAGTTAGTGATCAGCGCCTCCACCGTCAGTTGGCTGCCCAAAGAGTCCCCACCTACACACGACAATAACGTCATCTGTAACGGCGTTGGAATGTGCGGCCGGCAGTCCGCAGCATGCTGCGCCCACGACGGCGTGTTACCCTCGATGTGCCACTGAATTGCCAACGTAAACACCGTCTTGTGATCTAACTCGTTCCAGGTCCGCTTCTCACCGACTACAAAAAAAACACACGTTTGCAAACACGTTTGCACACACGTTTGCACACCCGGCAAAAAAGGGAGGGGGGGGAGCTTACGGTTGGTGGGTCTCATGAGAGACGTTGGCACGGATATTACGTATTCCGATTTGGGCGACATCTCCAGGGGAAACTCTGCCTCCTGTAACGGAGCCGTTCTCGTGTTCATGGAGTCAATGATGATCGAGTAATCTTCCGTCACGTTAGCAATCTTTACGAACAGCTGGTCGTCTTCAATCAGGTATGTACAAAGTTCCACTGACTTACACACCTTGATGGGGTGCGAAACTGTCACTATGGGATCCGGACAAACCAAGGGAGCATCTCCATCCAAGAAGCCGAGAGTACCATCGGGTAAAGACGAGGAATCTTTCTGTTTCAAGACGCAGTGCAGCTTGTTGTATAAGCCTAGTCGATTCTTTAACACCGCTAAACACATTGCAATGTACATTTCCCTTGCAATATGCATTTCCCTGTGTCCCTGTGTGCTTGATCGTCCACACGTGTGCGTATTCTTTACTTATGTTTAGACGCATTTTATACAGGCATCCGATACATATGCCGTTGAAGTATGTGGGTATATATTGGCAGCAGTAGGAGATATGTTCGACGGGGTCTGACTGGCTTTCCCATAGTTGCTGTGTGAGAGCAGTAGTAGGAGGATTGAGATCTGTTAGTATGTCGGCGGTGACGAGTTTGTCGTGTATGTCGTATGGTAGGTAGATCCTGGGTTGGTGGGGAGCGGATTGTTTCTTGATGGAGCTAGGGCATAGGGGAGGGTCGTGGGCCGGATCATCTTCAACGGATTGGAGGATACTAGCCATGGAAGTTTGGTCATCTTCGAACTCGTGAGTAACTATGCGTTTTTTTTTAGCAAACTCGCTTTGGTGTCTTCGTAATCCCCGCACCGCATCCTGGCTTCCGCTCCCGCTAGCGCTCCCGCTCCCGCTCACCTGCAGGTCCTGCCCGGCGCTCGACATTTCCACAGAAGACATCTTGAAACTATCGTCCCCCACTGAACTCGCCAACTCCGGACCTTGGTCCAAGCTTGTACCCGACTTGGCCGTCACGGACCCCTTCCGGCCCTCGGACTTCACCTTTCCGAAAATACCCCGCACCGCCGCTCCCACAGACATGCGCTGCTTACGACTAGGAGATAAACTGCGGTTGTCAGACTCCGTCGCCGGCATCTTACTGGGAGACAAAGGCGGAGATGACTCGCCCACCGGGTTGAGAGACACATTGCGAGACACATTGTGAGTAACGCCCTGAATAACGTCCGGCAACACACCATTCGACACACCACCATTCGACACACCACCATTCGACACACCACCATTCGACACACCACAATTCGACACACCACAATTCGACACACCACCATTCGACATGTCATGGGACATGTCGTTTGAAGTGGGGTTTGGGGTATTGTCCGATATGTCATGCGACATACCGGGCGACATACCGGGCGATAGATCTAGTCCGCGGGGTGCATTTTGAGACGGGTCGAAGCGGTGGGTATCTTGGTCTTGACTGACACGTCCTAGGGGCCCGCCTAAGGACGATTTCAACGCCGTCCCCATGTCCAACAGGCGTATTTCTTGGGACACATTATCAAAGGTAAGGTGGTTCTCATCAAGTGTGGCCCGACTTAAGTCCGGTGGCCATTCTGTCAGGACTAGCCAACTGAAATTTAATGACTCTCCCTGCAACAACGTATCACGTCCGACCAATACCGATGAGTTGTCCGATACTTCGTGTGCCCGATTCCGCAAATACTCTACAGGGGTCTCATTCAACGGAGGAATGATCAGCACAGTCTTCATCAGAATGCACTCAAGCACACGAACTGTTCCGAGCAAAAATTTCACAGCAGATGGCACTGCCCTCCCTTCTCTTTGGCCGCCCACCCACCCCCGGCCGCAACCAGCCCACCGTGGTCTGGGGCACAAGCCTTTTCGTCGTTCGGGGTTACGGCCGTCCGAATTCGACTTCGTCGATACAAAAGGTAGTGGGGAGGTTGCTCAGGAGTTCGATGGAGCCGTTGGGGGTGGTGATTCGGTCAACTGTGTCGGGGATGAGGTTGGCGCGGTCTGGTTGTTCGGCCACGACCATGGTGATGGCCTCCACCATGCCGTCAGCGGTAACGGGCACGTACGCCCAGCCGATATGGTCCTCACGCATGTAGTGCCACTGCGTCATGTATGTGATCGGGCAGGGGTCGATTTGCGGGCTCAAGAGGTCCTGTACCATCAAGTTGTACGTCTCCTCTAACTTATGGATGGGCCACATCCGGCTGCACTCAGCAGACATCATGGCATAAGCACCTTAACATACAACTATCACCCCCGACCGCAAAAAGTGACGACTACTAGCGGGCAGGCAGCTGCAGCGGGGGTGACTACACAGTGGCAGGTCGAGAGTGGTCGGGAAGGGTACTCGTAAATTGTCTGTTGACTATTTTGTGCACAAATTTGAGAGCGTAACATAGCACTTGCTCGTCTGTGCCTGTGAGCAGGTAGTCCCAGCCCTCCGGCGTGAGAGTAACCTGTATGTAGTCCATTGGTTGAAGGTCCATTTCGATGGAAAAAAGACGGATTTTAACCTCCTGGGCCAAGCGCACACGTGTGAACTTTAAGGCCTGCCGAATGCAATGGAGTCGATTGAGAATAGGCCGAGGTTGTGGCCGGCAATGGGTATGGTTTGTGAGGCTGTCTTGATTGCCTCCATCTCCGCGGGCTTCCGAGCCATCGCAGGATCACAAGTCATAGTCACCGTGACCGCTTCCGAAATACCGTCCGCACCAATCGGCACGTAGCAAAACATTTCGGGGTCTCTCTGGAATGAAATCGGGTCAGGCTCCACCGACCCCTCGCCTCCCATATTTTCAATCATGGTCGCGAAGTCGGCCTCGAGCGACTCTCTCGTCCAATCAGTCTTGCACTTGTCGGACAGCATTCCATACGCCTCTATCATAGTCACCATATATCACAGCCATCGGTCTAGTACTTGCCCGAATATAGTGCTAGCATCTTCCGTGTGATGGATGTTCCCTCTTCCGTGTGATGGATGTTCCCTCTTCCGTGTGATGTTCCCTCTTCCGTGTGATGTTCCCTCAGTCTCTCCTCCAAGTTCCACAGCTGGGGGTGATCTCTTACTGTCGAATTCCTTGTCCAAAAGTAGTTGGCTGAAGAGGATGGCGTAGTAGGTTGCTGCTTCGTCTTCTTGCTGTTTAAACGGTTCACTCCATCCCCCGTTTTGGTACGATGTTTGCAAAAGCTCCGTTCCCATTATCAATTGCTGCCACTAATTA
>NW_011645782.1:37841-61516 GCF_000223845.1 Gregarina niphandrodes | reverse complement strand
CCCCCCCCTATGAATTATGTCCGTTGTGTCTCCACGGATCTTTTTTAGCAGAATTTATCAGTCCGCCATCACAGTTTGAACTTAATTAAAGTTTGATGAGGTACTTGTACATCTCCGTTATCGAAGTCGACGGTCTCCCCGAGACCGCGTCTTTCTGGTCTTCGACGGACCCCTACTGTCGAATCAAATGCGGTACGGAGCAGGGCTCTACTTCCGTCAAAAAGCGTGCCGGTGGTCGTGCCATTTTCCATGAGTCGTTCAACTTCCCCATGCGAGCTACCGACCTGGAAATCGAGATTTTGGACAAGGCCACACTTTCCTCTGACAAGGTACTCGCTAACGGCGTAGTGACCATCCGGGCCAGAGACGGTTATTGTTTTATGGGACCCATTCCACTTCGAGACGCCAGTGGAGACGGCCTCAACCCGAATGTGACGCTGGCCATCTCAGTCCATGACCAATAAGGCTGCCCACTGAGACCCCATCGCACCCGGTCAGCGAGGATATGAATAATTTGTTTAATTTATTTTTTTGTGAGACGACTGAATCGGGCAGGAGCTTTTAAAAAACGAGAATACGGGTGCTGAATTCAGAGCTCGTATACACACTCTGCGCCATGTGGGATTGGACACTAGATGACCACTCGAACTAGGTACTGGCGGCTTGGGCCAGGTACTGGTACCTGGTGCATGATCTTGTGGTTAATGAAGGGTATAAATTGGTCCAATTCGGGTTTTTCCAGAGGCGATATAGCGCTCGATTAGCAGGTGACTTAGGGCGAGGTGACTGGAATAAGGTGACTTGGAATAAGGTGACTTGGAATAAGGTGACTTGGGTTGTTTGATGCGAGTTGTGGCAGCAGAACGAGATGTACATGAGGACTTCTTCGGGAGTGAAGAAAACCGGCCGGAGCCCAACGATCTAAGGTCGCATGCCAAGTTCGCGGCTTCACTGCTGGGCAATTACGTACGGCCTTCCCCCCTTCTGCCGGAGGTTTCCCCTCCCTCTGCATCCTTTCTAGCATGTGTTTTTCGGTAGTTGCCGAAGAGGGGGAATATGGTCAAGTTGGAAGACTGGGTTTCGAAGGGGCCTTTATCAGTGTTTCTGACGAATGCAAAATCGGGATTCAAAAACAAGACGTACCGGAACAGAATGATCAATGATATATTAGTTGGCTTTAGCATTGGAGCTATGTGTATCCCGCAAGGCATGTCGTATGCTGCTCTTGCGGGTATGCCGATGCATTATGGGTTGTACAGCAACATGATTCACCCAATTGGATACTTCACGTACGGTACCAGCAATCACGTGGTTACTGGTAGCGCGGCGATTGAGAACTTAATGATAGGAGAGTGCATTGACAATCTGACTGGGTAAGTCCACATGTCAAATATGTTCGTCGGCAAGCCAAAGATGCAATGTCTTGTAGAGCCGATGACTCTAGCGAGGACCGACGAGCGAACGCAGCGGTTCTGCTCTCGCTCATTTGCAGCCTTCTCTACTTGATCTACAGAATAGGAGGTCTTGCTATAGTAATCCACACCCCCAAGGGTCCATCCCCAAGGGTCCATCCCCAAGGGGTCCATCCCCAAGGGTCCATCCCCAAGGGGTCCATCCGCATCCACCTCCGGGGCCACACCTCCTGGTCAGTTCCCGGGAACTCCGTTTTGATTCTAGATTGCTGATTTATTGGCGGATCCAGTTCTGAGCGGGTTTGCAACAGGGGCCGCATTCCTGGTGGCGACGAGTCAGTTGAAGCATGCCTTGGGCCTCCGGAATCTGAAGGCTCAGTGGACAGTCCCACGGTCGTTATACTACATCAGTAGCCACTTAAACGAAGTGTTGTGGGCCCCTTTAATGTTGTGTGCGGGGTCCATTTCCTTTCTAATGTTATGCAAGCAGATTCGGAGACGGTTCATCCCTGGACCACTTATCCTGGTGATTACGTCGGTGGTGGCCAGTTTCGTGTTCGACTTGGAAAAATACGGCATTCCGATCGTGGGGCACATTCCGCGTGGTTTACCTTCTTTTTACGGTCTGCCTCAGATGCACCTGTTCGCCTCCGATACCCCTGCGGACGGAGGTGGTGGTATAGCAGGTGGTGGAGTGGTGATGGATGAGATACCGGTTTTTCGGCAGGTGTTTTGGGAATCTGTGAAGATCTCTAGTTTACTATTTGTGATCCATGTATCGATTGCGAAGACGATAGCGATTAGGCAGGAGTACCAAGTGACTGTACCGGATGAGTTGTTGGCATTTTCGGCAATGAATTTAGCGGGCGGATGTCTTGGTTGTTATCCGGGCAGTACAAGCATCAGTCGGAGTGCAGCGGCAGAAGGGCTTGGTGCCACTGCGGGGCTTCAAGGCCCATCTAGCGGGTTAGTCGTCATGGGGGTCTTACTATTCCTTACAGAATGGCTACGGTTTCTACCACTGCCTTGTCTTGCAGCAATTGTATTGGTAGGAGTCTCCAGTTCGTTGGCTGAATTTGGCGAGCTCGCGAGACTATGGAAACTCCAAAAAACCGCGCATGCCGCTTCTCTCCGTGGTGGCGGTGGTAGCTCACCTGATCTTATGCTCTGGCTTGTCGCTTTCCTAGTTACATTCTGTTTCGGAGCTTCCGAAGGCATCATCGTATCTGTCGCGCTTTCACTCCTTTGGATCGGCAAGTCAATACTGCGTCCCCCTTTCATTGAACTAGGACGTATCAAAGAAACCACCATCTACCGCGATCTACGACGCTTCCCTGGTATGATCGAAGTCGACCCCTCCATCGCCATCTTCCGCATTGACGCACCCCTCAACTTCTGCAACAGCGGCTACCTTGAAAGACACATCCGACAAGTCATCAACGAACGCTTCACCGAACGTAAGCACACACCCTGCCCTGTCCATGAATGGGTGGCACACACGAATGTGTGGCACACACAGATGTGTGGCGCACCCTGCACAACCCCAGTTTAGGACACATGTCGCGGTGTTGCAGCGCTGCAAGTCGTACCTACGAGCAACAGCACGGCGGACGGGTCCGAGGTGAAGTTTGGGGAGTACGTGGAGTACGTGTCGCCAGGTGCGGAAGTACCGACGAACCCTCCGTTGGTTTCGAACGCGATACGAGTGGGTTCGGAGCCGGTGGCGCACTTTATCTTTATTTTGGATTGCAGTTCGATAAACGGCTTGGACATCACGAGCATCGGCGCGATCAAGCGGATCGTAAAGCATGCAGCGAACCATGGTGTGATCGTCGCCTTCAGCAACTGGAAGGGACCGCAACGTGATTTCCTATTTCGCGCGAACTTTTACGAGGTGGTCCCCCCGCAACGGTGCTTCCTCTCAAACCACGATGCTTATCTCTGGGCCAGCGCTGTCAAGTCGCACCCTAACGTGGCCACCGAGATTCTGCGACCCATGGTCTACCGAATGCATGAAGGCCTTGCTCGGACTCTGACCAAGACTATCACACGAAACATCTCGCCTCCAGCTCTCTCCCTCTGCACCTATCGTACCGAAAAGCCTCAAGACGAAATCGAAATGGAAAAAGTTTACGAATGGGACGGACTCAGCGCACTCGTGCCAAACGTCCGAGTGGTCGAAGAACAAACCAGCTACGGCGCAGCGAGACGGTGGGAAGTCTCCGCGCTCGACGAGGACTAACACCTCTGGAAGGATCTTATTAGCTAGTTAAGAACGATGTATGTGTTTACCCCGATTGTTTGTCCCGACTGTTGACCAGTTGAGGGCCCAGAGTGGGTCGCAGCAGGTTTGGTGCAGTGGGTCGTCACATTTCATCGGCCACTATGGTAGTTGCGCGAGTTGCGTTGCGCGAGTTGCGTTGCGCGAGTTGCGTTGGGGGAGTTCGTTTGCGTTCTGCGGGGATATATAATTCAAAATTTTGCTATGGATCCGACGGCCCCTGAGACGTTGGTTGTTGAGGATGAGGTTGTGGAGGAAGTGTCGTCGTCAGCGTCTTCCGGAAGCGATGTAGACGACGGCGTCTCGGTGGCGTCTGAGGAGTTGGAGGAGAGCATAGAGGAGCATTTGGCGTTGCGGCCGAAGGGGTTACGGACGGAGCAGGTGCTTGCATGGTGGTACGCGGCACTGCAGCCGGTGTGTCGCGACATTAGTGATGAGTTGGGAGGGAACGAGTGTGCGTTAATTTCAGCGGAAGGTCTGTTGTTACGTTTTTGTTGCGGTCGTGAGTTCGAAGCTGACTTTTTGACTAGGCCGAGATTCATTGAAGTTGTTGTGCAGGTGGAGCAGTTCCTGGCCCGTCTGTATGAGGTGGGCATCTCCCATTATACCCTTGTGTTCTTTGACTGCCTTAAGGCAACGCTTCTGAAATCGCACCCGCTACTTTGGGTCTTGCGCGAGACGCTTTTACTTCACTGCGCTGCCAATGCAGCCACCATTCCTTACTGCCGTTTCCAGTCCTGGTACTGCCCAGCCTACGACGACTTCATCACACACCAGCAACCCTTCATCATGGTTGTCGAGGACGGCGCCCACACCAGTCTTGCCGAGTCGGAAATCTACGCGGCTCTCGCCCAACATGACGATAAAGAGGAGGAGGATGGCGATGAGGATGGAGAGGAGGAGGGCGGTAGCTCTAAGGGCGGTAGCTCTAAGGGCGGTAGCTCTAAGGGCGGTAGCTCCAAGTCAGGCAACAGGGCCCCGGGTGAACACGGCTTCTCAATGTTGTACTTGTTGATGCTGAACGCAGTTGGACGGCAGATCTCAGTGTGTTGTCTGCACAACTTGCACATCGTCACACGTCGTGTGAAAGCATGGTCGCTAAGTTACAACTCCTACTCCGCGGGTCTGGAGGCGGAAGTAAAGGAGGCGGCGATGAACGAAAATATTCTGGAAGAGTTGGAAGAGTTCATTGAGACGAAGCCGACTAAGTGTGCGGATGTGAGTGCCACGGACTTTAGACGGGCGCTGTATTCCATGGCAGCCAAGGACTTGTTGACGACCGGCGAGGAGGAGGAGGACCGGTGGACCGTGTTCTGGTTTAAGTGCCTATTCCTGGCGGACCTGGTCGCCAAAGCCACGACGCTGCAAGACCGTCGCTGCGAATTGCCGCCGCTACCCGTAGACATGTACGCCACCGGTTCGGAGTTCTTCGGACTGCACCTTCAGCACTACCTCGAGGAAATGGTCAAACCCGCAAACGGGAACCAGGTACAGCCGATTTTCAGCGCGGACTCGATTGCCGCTCGTGAGTGTGTCGATCTATATGACGAACTGACTGTACGACGTCTCGTCTACATGCTCGTGGCACTATGGCAGAAAAAGACACAACCCATGACGGCGGAGATACTCGGCATCGATCCCGCCGCGGCTGCGGAGCTGGACGCCCTCTGGACGACGTTGCAGTCCACGTCCTTCTTCCCTATTACACTTCAGGGTCTGGAGGATTTGGTCGCTGAGATCCCGGCCCACGAATTGTTCGGACAGGCTTTGACTGGTGAAGGGGGTGCTGGTGAGGAGGTGGTCGTGGCTAAGCCGTCGGTGGTCAATGTGACGAACGACTTTTTGATCCAGATGATGCGGAAGGTAGTGCCGGGTACGTATGAGACCGATGGGGAGTACTTGGGCAAGCAGTTGGTGAAGCGTTTCAAGGAATCGTTGGGTGAGTCGGGGCCGCCGGATTTGGGATCTGTCGAGTCGAAGGAGTTTACACGTTTCCGCACGGGCGTGTGCCCTGACCGGTATGATTTTGCTTCGGTGATGGCGGACGCGGCGGCGACTAAGGGCCCGAAGCAGTTGCCCAAGTGGCTGACTCGTATTCCGCCGGAGCGATTCGAACGCGCGTTTAAGAGATGGGAACTTCGTTGTCAGCAGGACGACCAGGTGTTCGCTCGTAACATCAACAAGTACATGGGATATCTGGACAAGCTGCATCGGCCGATCGTCTTGATTGGCGGCAAGTGCACCAGCGACCACCCGTGGTACAAGGAGCGGAAAACGGCGGACGATGAAGCGGTGGCGGTGAAGCCGAAGAAGGCGGAGAAGAAGATCAGTAACAAAGCAGCAGCAATCATCTCGAAAAATAAAGAGGCTAAGGAAGAGAAGATCAAGAAGAAGGACAACGATGGTTACGAGCAGATGATTGCGCACATGGATCACGCCTTTCGTAAGAAAATCGAGAACCCTGCTTCCTTCCAGGGCGCGCTCTTGGAGCTCTTGGTTGGCAACAGGAACGCTTTGGACACGACAGTGCTGGAGGATTTCCCGGCAGTTAACAAGGCGATTGCCTTACCCGAGAACCGTCTGGAGTTCCTGAGCCGCATCGCAATAAATTTGGTTGAACCTTTAGAGCATACATGGCGGATACGGAACATCCAGCAGAAGAATCAGGAACAGGGCATCCTCAAGTTGATTGGTGTAATTTTCCGCTTCGTCCAAGTGAGCACGGACAAGTATTTGAGTATCATGGGTCCCGATCACATCAAGGTATTCCAGACTTTACTGATGATTCTGGGATTCGCTAACTCCGCTGGTGTCTTGTTCGATTCGTGGGCTAGGAAGCAGTGGGAATTGAAGAATAGCAAGGGTGAGAGCGCGATGCCCGCACCAGTCGTAGAAGAGAAGAAGAAAAAGAAGAGTGCGAAGCCGGGTGCCGGTCAAGGTAGTAAGGGTGGCTCGAAAGCAACGGATAGTCAGGTAAAGAGTCGAGCGGATGATGAGCGTCAGCGCGCTTCATACCTGAAGAAGTTGGAACAGCATCGAGTAAAACGATGCACGAAAAGTTTCGACTTCGCGATCCAACCACATATCGAGATGACTTTCCAGATGCAATATTTGGGAGCGGATATGACACGTTCATTGGGCTCTGTTGCGGATCCACGTGTGCCTTTTATTCCCGATGGTTGGCAGAAGAGATTGTTAGACGCAGTGGACACACAGGAAAGTGCTTTGGTTGTGGCTCCGACTTCTTCGGGTAAGACGTTCATTTGTTATTACGCCATGGACCAAGCGTTGAGGTTCGATAACGAGGCGTGTGTGGTTTTCGTTTCGCCTACACGAGCGTTGGCTTTGCAGGTTGAGGCAGAGGTTACGGCACGTTTCAGCTCGAAAGCCTACCCCGCAGGTTCGAAGACCACCTTATGCGGACACCTGTACGAAGATCGTCTACGCGACTGGGACAATTGCCAAGTCCTCATCACCGTACCCTCCGCGTTCCAGGCCATCCTGTCGTCCAAGCAGCAGCAACATCGCGACTGGCAAAAAAAACTCAAGTACGTCATCATCGATGAAGTCCACTGTATCGGCGACGAGAAACTGGGAAAGGATACTGAAAACTTGGTACAGCTGCTTCCCTGTCCGTTCATGGCACTCTCCGCAACTGTGGGTAACGAAGACGACTTCGCGGGTTGGTTACAGCGCGCTCAATCGTTCCCGAATGCCAGACCCATCAAATTCATTAAGTACAGTGAACGTTATGCTGACCTAAAAACGTTGTACTATTCCTCTGAGCAGCGCGCACTATACAACCTAAACCCGATTCTATGTGTAAATTATGAGAGGGCCAAAAGCGGCACATTGACTGGCGACTTCGCTATGGTCCCCCCCGACTGTTTGCAAGTATTCCGTGCAGCCTGTGAAGTTTTGTTATCGAAAAAGGCGCAAGTCTCCACCGCCGAAAAAGAAGACATAGACATGTTCACCGAGTACTGGGAGCCGGAGAGGTATTTCAAAGGCACGCAGGCAATCACTAAAAAGCAGTATGGTTACTATGCAAAGTCAGTAGCATTCACGCTCGAAAGTTATACTCGTAAGGAGTTGCTGGATCCGGAGAGCTACCAGAAGATTTTAGACCTTATTGGGCTAGAGAAGCCATTGGGATTAAACAAGCTGAAGCCGTGGTATAAAGTGAAGGGAGAACAGGCGGCAGAGGAACCGCAACCTGGCAAAACGCTGGCGCAGGTCTTGGAAGGCGGTGCTGACGTGTATAGCGGGTTCCAAAGTCCTGCAGAGTTCTTGCTACTCATTCGCTCCTTGGAAAGTCGTCGCCTACTCCCAGCCTTAGTCTTCAATTTCAACCGTGCTTTCGCGTCGCGACTGTTTTACCGTTTGGTACAGAAATTGGTCAATGACCATCATGATAAGTACTATGGTACGCCGGAGTTAGCGGCAAAGACTCGTGCGTTGAACAAACAGCGACAGGACGAGTACAAGGCCGAGTTGTCGAGACGGGAAGAAGTGGAGAAACTCAAGTCACTGAGTAAGCAACAAAGAGAGGAGCAAGGCATCGACGAACAAATGTTGGCCGAGTTATCAGGTCCACCCCCACCACCACCTCTAGATGTGGCGGATGAGCACGACTCGGAATTGTTCTTATGCGATCGACGCATGTATTTGAGTTACCAGGAAGAGTTCCGAGACATTTTGAACTTCTGTAAAATCGACCATTATGTCAAGTTGGGTCGTATTTCACCCGTACTGGTGGAGGCATTACGACGCGGTATTGGTCTGTATCATGACGCTCTACACAGAGAGTATCGTCGTGCAGTTGAATATCTATTCCGAGCGCGGTATTTGAGAGTGGTGGTGTCGGATATCGCGTTGTCCATGGGTGTTAACATGCCGTGCAAGTCCACCGTCTTTGCCGGTGACTCCTCGACTTTGACGCCGTTGCTCTTCAGACAGACCGCCGGACGTGCCGGTCGTCGCGGCTTCGACTCTCTTGGACAAGTCGTGTTCTGGGACTTCCCCTTCAAGAAGGTCCGGCGTGTTCTATGCACCAAACTGCCCGTGCTCAGCGGCAACTTCCCCGTCCGCCCAAACAGTGTACTCAAGGCTGTCAAGCTCTCCAAAGTCACGGACGATGAAATCGTACTCAATGGACTTAATGCCAAACTCTCGGAAGGCCAGATCGTCCAGGAAGTGGACAGAAACCGCACCAAGTTCATCAAGCTACTTAAGGCCTCGCTCTTCGAACTCGGCTGGCCCCGGGCCAACCAGGAAGAGGAGATGGAAGACGTCTACGGACTCACCTTCCGCTTCGCAATCGATCTGCTTATTCGCTTGGGTCTACTCAACAACAAGGGCCTCGCGCTCCCCATGTCCGTAATAGTCGAAGCGCTGTTCAGCAGCGACGAGACTAGTCTATTGATTCCCTTTGCACTCATGAGTGGCGCCCTAGCACCCGAGAACGTGGCCAATAGTGCCACGGCAAACCTGCTACAGTTCATCTCTATGGCGGTCGAGAAACGTTCGTTCGGCTACAACATTGTGCGCAGATTCGAACTGGCGTACAACCCCGACTTGTACCAAATTTTGTTCCCCTTCGCCGAACGAGTTAGCACACTCGGCAGCACCGGCTGGAGCCCGCTTCTCCCACCCATGGCTGGTCCCCAAATGTCTGTGCTACAAGAGTTCGACCGGCTAGTATTGGAAAACGGCCGAGCGCGACTTCAAGCACTCACTCTGGCCAAACAGAAACGGCTAGCGCAATTCGCAGGCCCTGACGGCCTGCAGGAATGCTATACCCCCTTGACGGAAACGGACTTCAACGGAGCCGTCACAGCCGGCGCCTTGAACAGCCACGGCCTGGCCAAAAAGATGCTCCGAGAAACTCACACCACCGCCATCCTTCAGTCGCCCTTCTTCGCTGGCCGCAGCGATGACAACCTCACCACGCCAGAAATGATCTGCAGCAGAGTGCGGCCCGACGTCTACGCCGAACCCAGCTCCATGCCGCTCATGCTCAACACCCTCGCCGAGCTGCGCAACCCCCTCACAGGCGAGGAGGCCAGCCTCCCTCTCGTCAACTCCTACCTACCCGAGCTACTCGAACATCGAAGCCTCCGACTGCTCATCCAACACAACAAGGTCGGCGCCAGTGAAGCTTACTTCGTAGCACTCGCCGCCAACCAGTCGTTGCGGCACCTCAAGGCCGCACTCGACTCCATCACCGAACCAACCAACGCTGACATGGCAGACTACAGCAAGGAGCTGCGCGGCATGGTTGCGGAAGTGTCAGAAGGACTGGCGGCAGTCGTGTCTCATATTCGAGCTTAAAATTCGTGTGCACACACGATTTCGCTTTCTGCGAACGGCCTTTGACCGATGGCCTTTTGGCCGACCGTCTTTCGGTCGTCGAAGTTATTGTTTAATGAACGCCCAGTCCACCAGAATTGTCCTGCCGAGTAGCTGGGACCCGTCCATCTCCTGGATGGCCCTTGCGGCAGCTTCCTTTTCCTTAAACTCAACTAAAGCGTACCCTTTGGCATAGCCGGTTCGTCTATCCAAATTTAAATGAAGTCCATGGACTTCCCCGAACGGCTCGAACGCCTCGAGCACAGTGTCTTCTGGAGCTTCTTCATGGATGCCGTTGACTATCAAGATCCAGCCTTCGACAGCTAAAAAAGGGGTGGTTATTTGGGGCAATAAAGAATGGTTTACATACATGGGCAAGGAGTAACTATGGACTTATTTTTGTATCGGGACCCCACCACGACCTCATTCTTGGAATTGGTAAAGTCTCCTTTGGGCCCCAAATATCTCTCTTCCCGCGAATGCCCGTCCCGTCGGCCGTGTTTCCGACCATCACGGCTATCACGTTCTTCTTCCATCAACAAAAGGAACTAATATTATATAAAAAGGGAGAACAAAAAAGAAAGGTACAAAGATCTCTAAACGGCCTGTTCACTAGCTTGGTTAGTCACTAGCTTGATGGCCAAACTTACGTGACCAGACGCTCAGGCGGCATCTATAAATCCATACCGGGCCAACGGAGCCGATAGATTCTGGAAGTCCTTAGCTTGGCCTTCTTTTAATTCTTCGGTGAAGTCGGCATCCTCTGGAGTGGGCGTAGTAGAAACTCGTTTGCGAAAAGACTTTTCCTGTTGGTCACTTTCTTCTGCCTCCCCCTCAGCCTCCTTTTTCTGGTTCTTCTCAATCCCTTTCTTCTTCGACTCGGTCTTCGCCTCCGGCTCCGCCATCACCTCGGTCTTCGCCTCCGGCTCCGCCATCACCTCGGCCTTCGACATCGCCTCCGCCTTCCCCTCGGCCTTCGCCTCCGGCTCCGGCTGGTCGGTTTGCTGGTCTTCTAGACCGAGTTCGGCGTTAATATCACTAGTGTCTCTTGGTTGTCCATATTTTTTCCGAGTTTTTTCGACCCGGGCTTTGAGTTGGTCGACCATGCTTTTATGTGCGCCTTTATTTTCTTGTTTAAAGTCGGCTTCCCAGGTGTTGATTTCGGCGTCCAATGGTTTGGCAGTGGTGCCTACGTAGCGCTGGCTGGCGTCATCGAACCATTCTCGTACAAAACCTTCGCCCATTTCGTCCGCGCGAGTGACCGAGTCTGCAAGGATTGTAACAAGATATTTCACGGCTTCAATCACCTGCTCTGCCTCCTGTGCAATCTCACGCCGCATTTCAGCCGCCCGTCGCTCTATCTCCTTAACCACCTCTGCTGTTCGCATGTCTAAATCCTTCTGCAATTTCGTCACCGATTTCGCAATCTGAGCTTGCGTCTTCTTCAACACCTGACCCTGCTTCCCCGACGGCTTCGTCTCCGACGGCGTCCGGTCCTCCACTTCGCACCCACCCGGCCGTAACAAACACGGCAACAACTCACCCTCCGTCTGCGCCGACTCCGCCTCCTCCTCCTCCGTCAACGGCGTCTTCGCCACGTTCTCCACCAAATTCTGCAAACGCGAAAATGATGGAGCCAACGGCGGCGCAATCGCTCGACGCAATGGCGCACCCTCCTCAGGCAAAATCAACGTCGCCGCCTCCTCCTCCACCAACAACAAGGTCACTTCCTCCGCTGACCGGGTAGTCTCTTCCTCTGACCGGGTAGTCTCTTCCTCCGCCAAGGCAGTCTCCTCCTCTGCCGAGGCAGTCTCCTCCTCTGACGGGGTAGTCTCTTCCTCTGCCGAGGTAGTCTCCTCTTCTTCAGCGGCGGTCGTCTCTGTGTCGGTTCTACTGGTGGTCGCAATCTTGGTCGTCGTGGTCTCTTCAACGGGTACCGTCTCCCCCTCCTCTTCGGGAACAGTCAGCTCTTCCCCCTCCTCCTCCTCCTCCTCCTCCGGAGCCGGTTGCTCCTCCGGAGCGGTTTGCTCCTCGGGAGCGGGTTGCTCCTCGGGAGCGGGTTCCTCTTCCTGTTCATGTGCGGCCTGCTCATCGCCGCCGAGTTGCTCCGCTTCCAGGGTAGTCTTCTCCTCGTCGTCGTCGTCGTCGCCGTTGGCGCCAGCGTTTTGCTCGGGGACGACTTCGGTCCCAGGCGCGACTTCGGGGAGGGAGACCATGTCTTGAGTCGCCTCGTCGGTTGCGGCTTCGTCATCGTGGCCCGGCAAGACGGCGAGTGGGAGGAAGCCATTGCTGGAGCTGATTCGTTCTTCCTGGTCGCTGTGTGCCCTGCCCCGTTCTCTGGCTCTAGGGTGCCTCGTTCGGGCAGGTCCAGCCTCCTGGTTGTGTACAGTTTGATGTTCTCGTTCTGGGTGTTTGAGTCGCTGGTCAATGAGTTGGTTGAGTCGGTCGTCGTCGAGGCAGGCGGTGGTGCTGTCACTAGGTGGTGGGGTGGGGTCAGGACCATTGCCTCCGGGACCTGGCACGTTAATGTGACCGGCCGCGTCTTCCTCGTCACAGGGCTCCGTGCCCACTAAGTCGCTCGTGCGCGCGTTCAATGACCCCTCCGGACCGGCGGGGAGCGGCATAATCTCGATAGCCTCCAACGGTGCTGACGTGCTCTCAGCAACGTCCGCGGCATCGGGAATCGGCCGCAGGTCACCCGAGTGCCGACCACCCCGCGGCAACGGCTCCGTCTCCACGGCTTGTGGTCGCCGCCTCCGTGATGGCCCGGCTGGGTCGTTCGAACGAGGCTTCGCCACCGGGTAGCCTTCCTCAACCAACTGCGACGCGATCGAGTGTTTCCGTGCTATCTCCGCTCTGTGCGCCGGAGTCAACAAATTCCCGCGGAAGATCTTGTCTTTCCGACCGTCCGTGGCGCGCCGCTGGTCCACCTGACTAGGCCGAGCGGTCGCCAGCTGAATCGCTAATAAAAACGTGGCTTTCTTCATACTCAGTGCCACCCCTGCATGCAAGGCACCTTGGCAACCCAGCTGCTCTAGACGCACTCAATCCTGAATAAGACCTGAGCACGTCGACCCAGAGATAGCACGTAGATGTAGACCCAGACGTGTACATAGACGTAGACACAGACGTAGGCTGAACCGCCAGAGAAAAGGCGCCAGACAACAGGCTCTGCCGATCTCTTGCAAAGTCACGCAGCTGACCCAATATATAACTAACTATGTAACGTACGCTGCTCACCCCGCCGCTCGAGATTGGTCGGTAACCAAAGTGAGAGCGCAGAAGAGAATCAGAGGCTCTTCGTGAACTAACGGCTTAAGGTCGCCATCTGACGCGCACACTATAATTGCATTTCTATCCTGACGAATGCGCTGAATCTTCTTCATGAGCACCTTCACGGTCGTGTCACTGCCTGTTAGACTAATTGTCAACGTCTACAAAAATCGAGCATGCCCGTCTGTCCAAAACTTTGTGCACACACGTGTGCACACGCATTTGGAGGAACTGCGGTCATCCCATCGGTTTGAGTACTTACCGTGATATTTTCATCGATAGCCAACATTGCATCCTTTCCATCATAGAGAAGCTCCACTCCTGTTGTGCACGCCTGAAAAGCCAACCGTTAGCACAGTTCCCACCCGTAGAAATGCGGTGGAGCTCACGTTAAGGAAGTCTTTGGTTCTTTGTCTGAGAGTACTGGAAGCGTTGTTCATAGACAAACCTGAGTGTAGCATTGAAGAATGATCATCGTTGAACACTGGTGGTCCCACTATAAGCTCCTCGGCGGATCCTTCCAGCGTCTTGTAGCAACACTTGAACATTATTTTTTTCGATCAAAAACCGGTCCCCAAGTCGGACGGAAAGCCGAAGGGTCGATCGTGACTGACGGCGGCGATACCCAGCCAGACAGATGGGAAGGGAGCAGATGGGTTCCGATGGGTGTAAGAATAAGTTTCTGGGGGGGGGGAATATTTTTGGTTTGGTGGGAAGGTGGAGTATATGGAGAGTTTATGGTCTGTGCCGGTGGCGCATTGTTTGACGTTTGAGGAGTTGTTGCGGAGTGTGGCGCAGGGCGTGTACGATGTGTTATTGCGTGCGTTTGAAGATGCGGACATTGAATCGTCAAGTGTGGAGAAGGTGTGCATTCCGGGTTTCGGAGTGATGGTATTGCGTCCGTGGGATGTGTCTGCGGTTGGTTTGCCTTCGACGGTGGTAGGAGACGTGGTGGCTGTGGCTCAATGCCTTTTTTACTTGGGCTTTGCGGCACCGGCGGGAGCGGGAGCATGTGTGGCATTACTGGAACGGTTGGCGAATGGAGATACGGCAGCTGAGGAGACAAGACTTAAATTGGCGGCCGTATTGGTTTCGATGTTACGGTATATGACACCCGCGGGGGTTGCCCGTTCATTGGTGTTACTGCAAACGGTTTTCCATCACCTGTCGATTGTGGGCTTATTTTTGAAGGAGATCCTACCCGGCTCGTCGCTACCTCATAATGTGCTATTGATCAAGGCTTTCCATGCCCTTCTGCGCAACCCCCTCCTACTCCAGCCATGTCTTCAAGATCCCGCACTCAATGTACTCCTCGCCGACCTTGCCCTCGGTATCTACTACTACTCTCCTAACGATGCAACCAGTATTCTCACCGCCTGTAGTGTCCTTGCCAACCCCCAATTTCGATTCACTCGCGATCTTAGCCAAGTCATCCAACATGTCATTGCTCTCTCCCACCGTAGTGGCGACCGCAGCGGCGACTCTGGTACCGCTAAAACCGCCGCTGAATTGGCTGCCTCTAGAACTATCGGTGAGATCGGCAAGACCTCCGAAATCGGCAAGACTGCTGAAATCTGGGGCAACGCTAAAATAGCACCGATTACCACTGTGCCCCAGTTCGTCCCAGGGTTCATCCCGCTTCCCACCTCTCTCAAACGGATGCTCACATACCTCCTGCGATGCCCATCCCCTACCGACCACCCCTTCGAAGTCAGCGACCCGCGCATACAACCCTATCTCTACCGAGACCGACCCAGCAACATGCCTCCCAACTTCATCCTCCAACTCCTTGCCGGCTACCATCCCAAAGACTTCGAATGGATGTACTATCGCCGCTTACACCTCTCCGTCGAACTCTACGCTACCGCCATGGCCGCCTTCGTCCTCAATTTCCCCCCAGAAGACCCTCTCGCCCTTGGCGGATACCCTCAGGACCTCATCGGCCCATACCCTCTAAGCGGGGACGCTGGGGAGGAAGACAGTCGATCAGGCTTCGACTCCCTGGTCAACCACATCTCCAGACCCGCATATCTCTCCTTCCGACCTCTCTGGTCCATGCCATTCGACGAAAGAAGACGCACCATGTTCCTTTTCGCCGCCAGCTTCGGAGGCGCCACCTACCGCTTTCCCTTCGGCACCGTCCTCTCACCCGGCACCAACACTGTCAGCCGAGCCCCCACCACCGAGGAGGCCCTCCGCTTCCCCGTCTCGTTCAGGAATACCCTCAGCCGCATGACCGACTTACTCGCACGGACTCGAGCAATGATTGCCTATTCTCTAATCGGCGACTACCAACTCGTGGATGGCGTCACGAAAGCGAATGCGGGAGACCTACTGTCCATGGTTGTCAACGCCATCAACCGGAACCAAGTCAACGAGACCATGGTCAAGAAGGTGCATCAAGCTACCACCAACCTGCCACACCAACAGGACCAGTCAAGCTATGACCAATCAAGTTATGGCCAATTAAGCTATGACCAACCCCAGTCGTCCCACGTGCTTCTGAGCTGGATCACATCCTGGCTCAACGAACCCCACACGGTGCGACACTTTGACGCTCGGATGTGGCTCAGTACGCTCTTCTCTGTGTCCATTGCTCCGACACCCAGCAGTGTGTCCAGAGTCAGCGACCTGATCTGCACTCTAGCGGTCCACTGCATAAAGGCGTCGGGTGCAGGACCTGGGGGCGGTGGGGGGAATGAGGGGGTTCGGAATCCGCAGTATTCATTGTTGGCAGCTGTGATGAAGATTTTCGGGCCCGAAAGTTCTCCTTACAAAGTGGCGGACATTATACTCCGGAAAGTTGTGGAACCTGCCCTGGCGTATGTCCCGCCATCTCTTACCACGGAGCATGTTTCAGAGGATGCAATTGAGGATGACGGAGAGGAGAGTGCTTCCGACAGTCCGGCAGGGAGACCTGGTGTCCGACAAGCAATGATTCGGCTTAGTATTTCGCAGAGCTTGGATACGGCGGGCCAAGCTCCGGAGGAGGGAACCCAGGAAATCCTCCGATGCATCACGGCCTTCCTCAAGGCAGACTACCGCCACGAGTGGTGGCCAGCAGCGTCCTGCGACGGCAAGGAACTTGCGAACGGACTCTGTGAATGCACCATCCGACGGAGTCCGCGAGAGTGGACAAGTTTGTCGGAGCTTCTCTGGGAGGACCGGCTGGATTTCACGGAAGTTAATGGCATGTGGTTGGCGAACAACCAAAACCACCTGTTTGCTATCATTAAAAATTATTCTGACCTGATGATCCCGTCTGCAGAACTGGTGGAGTACCAACATCGCGTCTGCCTGAGGAATGCACTGATCATCACTTTCTGGACCCGTTATATACTTTATATCACGGAGCGCATGATTCCGCAAAAGAAAAATGCGTCCGTCGCACGCGTGTGCGCGGAGCTAAATTGTCAAGACTACGGCTGGATTGTAAGCCATATTGTCGCGGAACTCTGGCAAAGATGGTTCCCATCTCCCTCCAGCGCTGACGCGCTGGGTGGGAGTCATTCTGAGGTCGATATACGATCTTTCTTTCCTGTTTTGCATAAAGCCGGCGTACCTCTCAGCAAATGCCTAAACGAAGTAGACTCCCCCCTGAAACTGTCGCAATTTAAGTTTGCTGCAAGCGTGCGCGAAATCTCCAACGACTGTGTGGACGACGTTTGCGCATGCAGCTACTTGCTGCGCTTTGTTATACCGCCGCCAGCAGTGCTCGATGAAACGAGCGACGGAGAGTTGTGTTCTGTGCTTTTGACATTGTTGTTGGAGCGACGCCACATAATGAAGCAACATTGTCGACGGGCACTGGACCGCTGTATTCTCGACTTGGCCGAAAAATCTCCCTTCGTTCAGCTGGACCGCAATGGGGACAGTGTTATTCGGGAAATAGAGTGTGTAGGCCGCACTAATTTGTTCGACCCGCAACTGCTCAGCACCTCCAGCTTGGACAACGCCACTGTATTGGACAACGCCTCTGGTTTGGACAGTGTTTCAGGCACGGTGGAGGCCGGCAGGTCGGAAGGTGAAGGTTGTCTGGTCACGTTGAATTTGAATTATTTACAGTCTATTTTTGCAACATGGGACAGTTCCGTTTGAGATATGTTAGGGCGACTGTTACCAGTGACCGTGTCATGCCGGGTATGCGAAACCGTCGGCGTTATTTGTTGAGTCCAAGAGCGGCATACCAGGTCGCGGTAGCTCCGGCGACCTTCCCGTACAAGTCCTTGTCTCGGTTGCCCTCTTCGGTCCCCGACCGTGAGCGGGGCAACTGGGGGTCCTCGCGTGCATCGCGAACGCCTTCGCCTGGAACACATATAAGCATGGCCGACGGACTCTATGGCGGTACATATAGTCAAAAGACCCCGATAAAAACTACCGCCAAAGGGTCTCGGTACGCCTTCAGCTTCCTTCCGGATTCCGCAACCCGGCTAATCTGCTGCTGGACGAACGAAGACCCAAGACTGACCGAGCAAATCATGGGAGCAACCGAGACTCACATGGATCGAACGGAATGGACCAAAGCAAAGGCAAACTATTCTCCAGCCTCCACTCGCATCCCCGGAAGCGCCTTGCCTCTTTCAGACGAGTCAGATGCCAGTCCTCCAACGGGCACTACTAGAGCACCAAGCCGCCCGCCGCGGAGTCGCCCGATAATGGTCTGTGACAAGGCTGTTGGGGCAAACGCTATTGGAGCAAAAGCCGTTGGAGCAAAAGCCGTTGGAGCAAAAGCCGTTGGAGCAAAAGTTATTGGAACGACGGCTGCTGGACAGGAGGCGGTTCTTGCAGCAGCCCGGCCCGTGGTTGGGTACCGAAATGACGAGGAGGACGAGTACATTGGTAGCACACCCATTGGCTTGCGGTCGGATGGTGAGGCACTAAAGTCAATGATGTCGTCTGAGAGGTCGATTGGGAGATCGACTGAGAGGTCGACTGGGAAATCGACCGGCAGGTCAGAACGGTCCCGCGCGAGACGTGAAAGGCAAGGCGGCGTGGTGGTCCTTGGTGACTCATGTTACGAGTTTGAGGCGCCAGCGATGGACTCAAGTGAGTACAGCGACGACGCGGTCCTGTCGCCAGCGTTGCACCTGAGGGTACCAGAGTTGGCGCACTTGGGCATGATGGACCAGACGGGCGGGTCGCCAGCGGCGGGGACTTTGGCTGTGATTGCACAAGGGGCGCGAAAGGCGCATTTTGAAGAGGCTTACCGCGACGAACAAAAGAAGCGCGCCGAAACCTGCAACACCAGAGTCGCCGCCAGGCGGACTCCTGCTACTGCCACCGTCGCCAGTCCTCCTAGACCCAAGACACTTCGACCCGGACCTAAAACTACCGAAATGGCCCTGGCCAAGTGGAGCCCTATCTCCTCCGGAGGCTGCACCCCCTTCGGCAGTCCAGGGCGCCGGAAGAGCCAGGGGCCCGCCGTCTCCCCGTCGCCTATCGGTGCCAAGTCGCCCATTACCCATGGGTCTCCGTCGCCCCTCGAGAGCAGGGCACCCATGCAGGCTGCAGGAACACAACCTATAGGCATGGCAGGGGTGACAGACGTGGGAGGGGCGACAGCCATCGGAACGGCGGCCGTCTGGACTGGACAGAGAGGAGTATTGGGCCTTGGAACTTTCGGCGAGTCAGTGAAACCTGTTTCCGTCTTGAAGGACCGCGCTGGCGACACTGCCGGCGGCACTGCTGGCGGCATCGTTGGTGACACCGCTGGAGACCTCGAGGTTCGGACTGGCGCCTACCATTCCGAGTCGTCTCCAACTCACTCCGAGTCTCCAACTCACTCCGAGTCTCCAACTCACTCCGAGTCTCCAACTCACTCCGAGTCGCCAGGTCGCGGTCCGTTACCGAACACTTTGTCACCCAACACTTTGTCGCCGAACACTTTGTCACATATGATGCCGGTCTCGCGAAGGGTGACCCTGGACTCCAGCCCGAGCAATATTTCTCGATTGGAGCCTTTCGGCGAAGGGGTGAGGCCGATCGGGGACCCGCTGAAGGCTTCAACGAATCGAGGTTTGTGGGGCCGACCGGTCAGCCGCTCGGTCTCGAGGACGTCGGCGGGGAGGCAGAGCTCCCGGCCAGTTAGCCCGAGCCCCAGCCCCAAAGGGCGGCCGGAGTCACCGATGACCAGTCACGATACAATCGTGTCGTTGCCAACGAACTCGCGTGTGCAAACCTGGGGCTCGAACAGGAACTTGACCAAAGTCTCTTCAATCCGCATAACGAAGCCGCCGTAAGTCCTAACCAGAACACTAACCAGAGGGCATGTAACCAGAGGGCATGTAACCAGAGGGCACTCTACCAGGGGCGCGGGGCACGCCTCCCGAGTCTGGGGACCCCACACTTCTACAGGGTAAGGTTATTCTCTGTTTCGATTAGAGTGTTTGACAGCATTAGGCAATTGAAGAGCGAGTTTTTTGTGCACGCGGAGAACAAGGATTGCACCGTGCCGCATGGTATCTTGGAGCGGTTGCAGCAGGAAGTATTAGGTGTGTTTGAGCGGTTGAAAGTGGACCCGATGTTTGTGGTGACTAGGCGATTGGGTGCGACGGCTTCAGCAGCGGAATTAGCGGGTTTGCGGTCGATGATGAGTCGTGCGGAATTTCTGAAGGCTACAAGTAAGTTGCCGGGAGTGCCGGATGTGTTGGTAGAGCGGGACACGCCGTGGTGGATTTGCAAGCAGGCGGCGCAGCACAAGCAGAGCTCGCTCGAGGCGATTGACAGTTTCATCAATGACATAAAGGTGGGTGAGACGGGCGGGCGTGAGTTCGTGAAGGGTCCGGTGAAGGATGCGGCTGCATTGCCCGTTGTGCTCTACGGCTGTGGGGCTCTGGATGCGTCGTATGCTTCGCGATTGCGAAACGACCGGAACAATTGGAAGTTGAGTTGCGACTGTATGTTGCCCGTGTACGTCAAGTGTGTATGCATCCCCAAAGGTCCTGAGATGGTGCACAGTGAGGCCGAGTTGGCGGAGCTGCTGCCGATGGTGGACGAGCTGGCCAGCGATTACAGGACGCATTTGATCCGGTGTCATTACCAAATGACTTTAAGGTACCAATCCTTCATCCCGGTGGTGGGCAAGGCTGACAAGGCGTTGTTGAAGAAGGCGGGCTGGAACGAAATGGAGTTCAATGGAGGCACTTGCAAGATCCGCTGGCGCACCATCGCGGGCGGCCTCATTCTCAGCTACATGGACGGCTATGCTGAATGTCCCACCAACAAGGTCATGTGCCTCACTTTCGACGCAGACAACCACATCAAGTGGATACCTTTCCTATCAGAGACCAAACGACTCTTCGCCACCCAGCCACTTGGACTCTGCTTTGGCTACAAGGTCGCCTTGCCCTGGCCCATGTCCAGCAGGGAACTTACCGTTTACGGCATGGCCGCCGACGCCCTCAAGGTGCCCGGCCTCAACGCAGTCCAAATGTGGTGCTTCAACAACCCCAAGGCCGCCACCTCTCTCATGGGCGTGCCGCTGCCCGCTATGAACCCCAAAGCTGTCGACATGGAAATACCCGCCCTCGCATTCGCCCTATCTACCACGGGGAGCAGAACCAGGGTGCAACTTTGCGCCGTATTCGACGTCAAGGTCAACTTCCTACCTATGACCGTCCAAAATCACTTGGCAAAATTAATGGCAACAAAGTACAGATCTGACACAAATACCACTGATCAACAACCCTGCATCGCTTTACTACGCCCCCACGCGCCTGCACCCACCGCCCCACCAATGCTCCTAATTCTTGCAGAATGTTCGGCAACGTCCAAACTATCGCCAAGGACTTTGACAAATCTGATTATAAAAAAGTATACGAAAGAAATCATGAGTTCTTTGGTAAGTGCTTTCATAGTGATTGAGCCATTTATTTGCAGATGATTTGCTTTCGGGAAAGCCTTTTAGTTAGTTTTAGCAAGCGAAGCGCTTATTAATGCGTGCGCACACACGTGTGTGCTATCGCAATGACACCCATTGAAGGAGATTTACGTCGTCGTCTCGAACGCTGGGACCGACGATTTCGACATTTGTTCTCCAAGAAGGTTTCCCTGCCAGCCCCGCTCGAAGAGGAGAAGCTGATGCAAGAGGGGTCCGACGTGGATGTAAAAGAGCTGTCTGCTAAGGTTCATGAAATGTAAGGTTGCTTAAGACGACGACATTGAGTTACTTTAGCACGCGGACACTCAAGCACCGCAATGCGGCTATCCGCAGGAAGATATCGGAGGAAATAAAGGTGACAGAAGATTGTCAGCACACTATAAAGTCGGCGGTCGAGAAGTTGCATCGATACAAGTGAAATTGCAACAACACAAAAAATGTGCTAGTACGTGCAACACCGGGAAAACGTGCAAGACCGGAGAATGTGGAATTTTGTGAAGAGCGTATTCACTAAAACAAATGAAGCTGAAGAATCCATCCCGCAGGAGACGGACCCTGAGTTCGTCCCCGACGTCATGAAACTTCAAGAGCGCGAGTTCCGAGGACCAGTGCATTTCCTGGCGTTCATGTCGGGGCCTTGGATAACTGTCACTGTCACACCGCGTGAACAGTCACAAGAGCAACAATCCAGCGCATGAGTCTCTATTCGCTTTTTTGCTTAAGACTCTCGATCATCGTTGCCACGCGCCTGTCTTGGTCTAGTTCTCGATCGTAGTGGAGTAGCAATTCTGTAGTTCCCACCGTGGTCCTAACCAACGTTTGAATCAGCAGCTGTTGCTGATGCAAAATAGTTAACAGGCCGAGCGTATCCACATGCGATAGCGTGTACGTCGAGATTTCATTGTTGGAAGTCGAGGGGTCATGATCCGTATCTGCACAGAACAGGGCGAGTCAAAGTTAGTTGTCCACCGAAAGACGTGCTGAAGCTACGTGTTCTGTGCTGAAGCTCTGTGCTGCGTGGGAAGGAGCGGGCGTACGTCTATAGGTTCTGGAAGTCAAGGCGTCTCTTAGGCCGATTGTACTTCGAGGGGGTGGGGTAGTCTGAAAGAGAAACTTCCGCAGCATGTTGAAGGGGCTTTCCTTCGGAGTCGCCACCGGTAAGGCGCTGCTGGCGGAGCTAGTTGAAGGTGTGTCCGGCTCCTTGACATCGTCCCCTATGTAGACATGCATCTTCCTCAAACCCTTTACCATGCACATGGTTTCTCTCTGCACTTCTTTGGCCAACTGACTAAATATGTCATCGCCTTCCTCTAGCACCTCTCTGCTCTCAATCTGCTGCTTCCTTCGTTCCCAACCTGGACGGCTGCCAGCTGACTGTAACTGGTTGCCGCATGCTTGGCTGCCACCTTGGGTTGTTTCCCCACTTGAGTCCTGATCCCATCGCACTTGTTCCGACTCCGCTGTCGCAGCTGGGTCGGAGGGACTGGCAGCCGGCACGATTCGGTCTTGACTCGCCCCCGCAGATACCCCTGCGGGTGGCCCGGAACGGATGGTGACCCCCGAGCGGGCAGTGACCCCTGAACGTGTAGTGACCCCCGTGGATCGCAAGCACTCGGGTATGAAAGCGCGAGCAAACTCCTCGGACCGCGGGTCGTAGAGCAGGCTGCTCGAGTTGCGGAGGTACGGCCGGTGGGTAAGAGGCCGTTGCCTTGAGGTCGGCGTTCGGCTGGGGGAGTCGCCATTGAGGTTGCCACTGAGGTTGCGACTGGGGCTACGAGTGGGGCTACGACTGTCGTTTGCTGGGGCTGCCAAGCTGGGTCGGGCAACGGGGCGGAACCGCCGGTCTATGAGGCGGTCTCGATTCAACATATCACGCAGCTGTCTGTACGGATCTTCTCGCGGATACTTGACCTTACCATGGTTGTCAATCAGGCGCAGTAGCTCGCCCGCTTCCTGCGCAATTTCCCGAATCGCCCCATGCGCATCATAAAACGTGTGGCATGCGGAAATCGCTCCAATCAACTCGTCGTCGATGAACTTCACCAACTTGCGCCGCCTCAACACGTCTGCGTCCGGTAACGTCGCCTGCTTACGGAACGAAGGACGCGCCGTGAAACTCGTCCGGTCGCGCATCACTTCGTTCGACAATTGCCGCTCCATCGCCTTGAAGGCCTGCAAAACGACGCTCTATCAAACGACCCTCACCATCAGCCCTCGCCACCAGACTTCCCCGCTAAGCCACATGGTAGTTCTCCCCGAGGCAGATCTCACTGCGGGTAGATCTACCCGCCAATCTCACCACTGGACCTTACCACAGCATCCCAGGGTCTCCGCAAGCCCACAGGGTCTCCGCAAACCCACTCGTCCACCTCCAGCCAGCTGCACGCCCAGACTCTGCCGCACATTCAGTCCCACTACCGTACCGTACCGTACCGCCCACCCCCACCCCCAAACCCAATCCCAGTCCCCAATCTTCCCC
>NW_011645782.1:1523-37821 GCF_000223845.1 Gregarina niphandrodes | reverse complement strand
TAAAACGTGTGGCATGACGGAAATCGCTCCAATCAACTCGTCGTCGATGAACTTCACCAACTTGCGCCGCCTCAACACGTCTGCGTCCGGTAACGTCGCCTGCTTACGGAACGAAGGACGCGCCGTGAAACTCGTCCGGTCGCGCATCACTTCGTTCGACAATTGCCGCTCCATCGCCTTGAAGGCCTGCAAAACGACGCTCTATCAAACGACCCTCACCATCAGCCCTCGCCACCAGACTTCCCCGCTAAGCCACATGGTAGTTCTCCCCGAGGCAGATCTCACTGCGGGTAGATCTACCCGCCAATCTCACCACTGGACCTTACCACAGCATCCCAGGGTCTCCGCAAGCCCACAGGGTCTCCGCAAACCCACTCGTCCACCTCCAGCCAGCTGCACGCCCAGACTCTGCCGCACATTCAGTCCCACTACCGTACCGTACCGTACCGCCCACCCCCACCCCCAAACCCAATCCCAGTCCCCAATCTTCCCCGTGCGGGTTGCTTACATCGAGTTTTTCTTTGAAGGACTTCCGTAGATCCACAGTGGATGTGGTCATGGACTCCTGCAATTTTGTTATAATCCCAGTGTTGGGTGGCCAGCGGGTGCCGTGGGATTCGAACCGTTGGATCATGCTCACGACGCCGGCGGCGTGTTGTAGACTATCCGCGGTGGTCAGCTGTCGACTGAGCACCTCGCTTTTGTCGGGCACGCTCTTGGTCGGCGAGACGTTGTCGCGGCGACCCGTGCGTTTGGCTGCACGCGCCTTCACCCGCTGCATGTGCGCCGCAACCCTCCCAGGAGTGTCCAACTCCGGCGCTGATTCCTCTCCCGCCCCCGAATGAGTTTGCGGCGCTCGACCAGGCATCACCCGACTCACCTTCCCCTTTCCACGCGCGCGACTCGTCTCCTCGCCACGACCCCGCACATCCGTCTCCACCAGACCCTGACTGGGGACCACAAGACCCCGGCTCGGATCAGGGCTCTGAACCAGGGGGCTCTGGACCACAGGGCCCGGGCTATGAACCACACGAACCGGGCTCTGAACCATACGACCCGGGCTCTGGACCACACAACCCGGGCTTTGAACCAACTGGCTCCGGCCCGACTCCCTCTGGCCCAGATGACTTTGGGCCAGCAGGACCTCAGCACAGACGGGTGTGCGTGGCGTCCGCGGAGTTCGCGGGGTCCGCGGCGTCGCCGCCGGCGTGCGTCGTGGTGGCGTCTTCGTACCCGACAGGCGCCGGTTCGAGTCCGGGTCCGGCCGCGCATGTGAGTCTCGCAGACTTGCGCTCGACTTGTTCGACGCCTGCGCCGGAATCCCCGTGCCGTCCATCGACACGTCACGACCAAGTTCCACGCTCTGGCCCGGCACCGGGACCGGACCCGGTTCGCTCCCTCGGGACCCTGGGCCGCCGGGTTTGTCGTCTCTGGACCCGCGCTGGTCATCGCGGCGGCTTCGCGGAGTCAGGGGGGGTTCGCTCGCTCGCTGTGGGGGAGACTCCAAGTTCCCGCTGGCCCGAGAACTCCGCCAGCCGACCCCTCGCTGGCTTTCTCGCAGAGCCCGGTCTCCTGGTAGAGCCAGGCCCTCTTGGGGGGCTGGGTCGCCTGGCGGGGTTGGGTCGCAGATGTACGACGCGGCGATCGACTTGACTACCCGGCGGCGGCTCCGGTCGGGTTTCGACTGGCGATCCGAAGGCCGGCGGTTCGAGTCCTCCGAGGGAGGGCGGTTCGACGCGTGGCTGGCCGGCGCGGACGGGCGACTGGCCAATGAGACGGCCCCGACAATAGAGCCCCCCGGCGTCGAAGCTCCTAGACCGGAACCTCCTCTCAAACCGGAGCCTCCTTCTAGACCGGGACCTCCTCCTGCTCCAGGGCCAAGGCCGGAGACCGGGCCGGAAGCTGAGCCGGGTAGGCGGTGGGCAGGTCGATGGGAGTCTGTGGGGGTGGCAGCCCGTTGAGGGGGCAGAGGAGCAGGTCGATAATAGGCATCGACCGGGTCTGGTCGCCGAGGGCCGTCGTGGACGGAGGTGATGCCGAGAAGATCGTTGCTCAACGTCTGTGGCTCCCTGATCTTGGCGGCCAGAGAGACCTTCCGACCCTCCCCCGGTCGCCGTCCCGTGGACGACTGACTTGGAGTCGGCTGCAGACTTCCTTGGTCGCCGCTAGTACGGGACTCCGTCCCGACCCCAGAGTCTCCTAGCCGTCTGTCCGGGACCCGGCCCCGATGCTGGACAATGGTATCTCGGCTCGTCACCGACACCGAGGCCGGCACACCGGTCCCGGAGGAGGACAGGCCCCCAGAGGCGCGTAGCACTTGTCTGCTGCCCCGCCGGGTACTCTCACAACCTGCGCTCTCGCGATCCACCTCCGCCCCGACCCGTTCACGCTCCGTCGAATCAAGTGGATGAGCTCTCTGTTGCTGATGTGCGTTCAGCGGGTGCGTGCTCAGATGATGGCCTGGAGGGTGACCCGCCGGCTGATGGCGGCTCGCCGGGCCGTCCGGAGCGTGGTGTAATTGCTCTCGCAAGTGTTGCAGTTCGCCGAGATCTGCAGCCGTAACTGTCATCTTGTCCGGCAGTGCCATTCCCGATATTTGAGCCCCGGCCTGGCCCTGAGCCCCACCTGTCTGTGGAGCGGTCTGGACGTAACGAGGATGTACTGCCTGTGCAGGCTGAGGACGGAAGTCGGCGACCCGGGTAGTAGGACGCCGCAAATCGAGCGGGTCGCGGCTCAGGACGCTGGGCGATAAAGCCCACACCTTCGCCTCCGGCTTGTAACTGACTTCTGACCTGTGCCCCCCCTCTGACTCTCCGTCCCAGGCACTCGACTCGTCCGGGTCGTGGCCTCTGGGAGTTATGGTCCACTGCTGCAGCCCCGATGGCTGCCTGAGGGACCCTGGATCCGTGCGACGAGGAACTGAATTGGGACTTTCGGGAATGCGACCCGGACGCCTGTTTCGGGACCGGTGGCCTGACGGTCCGTGGAGCGTGCCAGTGGGCGGTGCGGGTGGAGACGTGGAGAGGCTGGGAGAGTAGGGCGTCCTGTCTGGCGGGGTCGCGACCGAGTTTTGCCGGCCAACCAGTTCGGTCGTCCGCAAAAGCTGGTTAGGAGCGGGGGGGGATCTGCACTCAACATTGACCAGGTATGGCTGTTGGTACTCGCTGGTTTCCGAGGAGAAACGGTGCAGTCCGATGCCCTTGCTGGTCGTTGAAGCCTGAACTCCGTGGTTGGACTGCAGTCCATGATTGGCAGCCGTGCGCCGAGGGGGTGGCGGCGGGCTACTGAAGGATCCGAGGCCCATGCGCTCTGCGACCTGATTGACGACGGAGGGCCCTTCCAAGTCGAGCATTCTGCCGGCATGGATAGGGGACCGTGTATGCGCGGGGGGTGTCTCCGAACGCGGTCTGAACCGGCCTCGAATACAAGGCGAGATGGGCTGCGGGGGAGCGGTGCCGACGCGTCTGGGCGAGATTGCCGAGTCGGTGACCACTCGTGTGGGCAGTGAATTGGCGTTTTCCGCCCCGTCAGAGCGGTGGTCTTTTTCTGCAGTGGATCTGCAAGGCGCAGACCGGCATGGAAGGACGGGTTCCGCATCATACGGTCGGCCCGAGAGTTCTCGACGTGTCGGACGGTGCGCAACGGGTGTCGCCTCGTCGTCATCGTCGTCCGGATACTCATTTTCAGCCGGATAATCATTTACTTCGCGAGAAGCTCTTTTTCCCAGATCGCCTGCCTTCCTTCCCATCTTGTGGTCGCCATGAACCCGTTCCCCCAGCCCTCGTTCAAGACCCAAGACCCGTTTATCAGAGACCCGTTTATCCCGATCTCCAAGCGGTCGTTTTTCGAGTGAGTTCGATTCCGAAACCAGGGCTTTCTTGGGCATCACTCGCTGTTCATTCTCGAGCACACGTTGCTGATTCTCGATACGTCTCTCGAGAGCCCGTTGTTGTAGAGATTCCTCCGAGCTCAAGTGAATTAGAGGAGTTACTGCTCTTCTGCGATGCCTGGGAGTGTCTTTGTCCATTGCTGCGGGGTCGACGGAAGAATAGTTGCGAAGGTCATCACCATCCCGACAACGGCTGTCACCATGATTATTGCCACCATGATTATTGTCACCATGATTATGATTGTCATCACGAGGGTTGCTGGTGTGGTAGTCTCCTCGGTGTCGATTGTGGGTAGGCAGGTTTGTGTGGAGACAACGGTTAGCTAGTGCAGTAAGTATTGGGTCGTTCAAGTCGACTAAGGCTGCTATAAGGTCAGTTCGGCTAGTTTGATGTTTGTGATACGCAGACCGCAGGTATTCCGAAACGTCTGAGAAATCAGATGCTTTCGTCCCATGCGTGAGAGTTCTAGGTGTAATAGCTCCGGCGGCTGATCGATCCAAAACGGACCCATCGCTTTCGGGAGTGAACTTGGGCAGTAAGTATGACGCAGTTGAAAACTGAGAGGTTGTTTCATATGACAAAAAATCCGGTCTTACACGTTCTAGTGGGGAGTAAGCGACTGAGTTCTCATCCATCCCTTTTCCATCCCTTTCCCGAGAGACGGGACATTCTTGGGATATTGCAGGGACATTTATCAAAATTTACACAACAACATGCCTGCCCTCCTCTCCATCACAGTCCACGAAGGCAAAGGGTTGGCTGGAGGATTCCTAGGTCGAAGGGTAAGCACTCAAGGCGTCGGTACTCAGGGTACCTAGCACAATGTGTTCAAGATCGTTTCAAGCCCGATAATGACAGGAAGGGGTGAAGGACACTGATGTTTCATGTCACTGATGTTTCATGTCACTGATGCTTTATTTCACTCATGCTGTATGTAGGATCCCTACTTGATTGGTACCATGGGTGACCAGAAGTTCCACACTTCCGCTGTGAACAACAATGGAAAGAACCCGTTGTGGGATCAGACCTTCGCCCTACCCTACAATGGCGAGCCAACAATCGAGATGGAGATCTACGACAGGGATCGCATGCGCAAGGATGACTTGATGGGAACTGGCAGGATTCAACTGGACATCTTGCAGATCCAGAACTTCATCCAGTACGATGTCCCTATCGAGAAGCGAGGCAAGCCCGCGGGCATAGTTAGAATCACCTTGAGCCTCGCTGTAAGCTAGCTAGTTAGTTTTGTGGGAACATATATGGGTGCTCCATGGGAAGACCAGACTGACAATGAGAACAATGTAGCATTAAATAAGAAAGCATTCTTACCGCTTCGGGAACTTTGGACCTCTCGCACCATCGAAGCGTAGTGCTGTTCGGCTTGTTCGACTAGTTTACGAATCATATGATGTTGGTCTTCCATTAAACGGGAAATCTCATTCGCGGAGATCATGCTAGCTAGAAATCGGATTTTGACAACCAGGTTGACACTGACAACCAACCAGTTGACAGCCACCAGTTGTCAGCCAGTTGGTTCTCGCAATCAGCGTTGGTCTTACGTTGGTCTGGTTGCAAAGTCAGAGCGACGTTCGCCGGCATTCCCAGCAGATTTGAAGCGATATTATCGACTTGTCCCTTCAGACCTGTGGCTCCCAAGGCGGATAGCAGCAGAAAGCGCAGCATCGCACACGTGTGTGCTACACAAAAACGGTCAAGTCAACTCAGTTTGACTACTTTTTGTTCTTTCCTGATTGACTCTATTCAATTCTTTCCTAGCTTCCAGGGCCATAACAGTATTCCGGGGCAGCGGTCGGCCAGTGAATGTGGTTACAAAACTGATTAATTGGGGCGTCTGGTCATCGCTTAGGATGCTAGCATAGAGGGCTGTCCGTCTGACGATGTCAGTGACGCATTCATCAAACCTCCGAAGGAACATGTCCAGTGTAGCAAAGACGGATCCGACGTGAAACTTGGAGGCGCCGCCAGCGTTCTGGTCGACGGCATCGTCATCTCCGAAAAATTTGGCGGTGCCCTGGACGAGGCGCATTGTTTCGCTGGCGTAGATTTCGAGGCGTGCGAGGTCAGCGACCATGCGCATGCTGATTTCTTGCAGCGTGTTGAATCCTCGGTCTACCCCATTTTTGGTCTCGTAATGTTGCGCCTGCGTTTCGAGTTCTTTTTTGACCATGTCATTTGCGTTGTTGAGTTGTTTCCAGATCATTTCGATGACTTCGCTGGTTACTTTCGAAGCCTGTCGGACCGTCTTCATTTCCTGCGTCATTCGGGCGAGGGAGATTGCGTCTTCGACCTTGTCTGTTGAGGCCAAAAGTGTAGCCACAAGGTAGTGCAGGGACGTAATTTTCGCGTCCACTGTGGTCTTAAATTCAGTCAGTTTGAGCAAACTACTCAACGTGATGGCCTTAATATGCAATTCGCTACTGCCATAGTTGACGAAATTCCCCCATCTTAGCACAGCACTTAGCATAGCTCGAAAGCACACACAAGAGCGCATTTCATCGCTCGCGCGTTTAATCAAATCCAAATTCTCAGTTAAGTCACGTACCCAGCCGGGCCACCGTAGCTTTTGTTGCAGGATGACTGTACGCTGGTGGCCTCGAGGTAGTAGCGATTTTCGGAGGGGTAGTAGTCGTTTTTCTGGTACATCTCGCAGTAATTCTGCGTTGGGATTTTTGGCTAGGTATTGCTCCAGTTCAGTTTCTTCATCGTCGTTGAAGAAGAGCCATTCGACCTTTTGTAGCATTTCAAGGGTCAGATCGACGGAAAGTTGCATGCCCATGAGTTGTTGGGCGAGTTCTATGGGTGAGATCTTCATTCGTAGTACGACAATTCCAACATTTTGAGCGCGCCGGTCATCGATAATCCGCACCAGCTTCTTGTCTTCCGATGCGTCCTGGTCGCTGGCCGTCTTCTTCATGGCCGCCTTCTTGGCCGAGTCCTTGGCAAACACTTTGCTAATCATGTCCAACCGACTCGGCTCAAAAATATTGCTCCCGCAGATAGCATTTGTGCTAGACAAGTCGCCGAAAACCGTCTCACTTAGATCGGCGTTCTCCAATGGCTTCCAAAACAACTTCCGACCCAATGGGGCCTTCTTCGCCGGCAACGCTGCCGGAACCGCCTTCCCACTCGTCTCCTGACGCTTTGCTAATAACGCCGCCAATCCACCCATCTTCGGCGGTGGCGCCTTCTTCTTCGCTGGCTTCGGCTTCACATCTGCATTCGGCGTCGGCGGAGCACTGCTCCGACTAATCAACCCCTCCTTGACACCCGCCGGTAATAATCGCTGCTGCGATTCTACTACCGCAGACTCCACCGAAATCGCCGTCGCTGAACTACTCACAGAATCACGTGGCCCCGCCTCTCGAAGCCCCGCCTCTCGAAGCCCCGCCTCTCGAAGCCCCGCCTCTCGAAGCCCCGCCTCTCGAAGCCCCGCCGCTCGCGACCCCGCCTCTCGTAGCCCCGCCTCTCGCGGTCCCGCTACGTCAATTGAGTTCCGAGTCGCCGTCTTATCACCTGCACCACCCCCATCCACCTTACCACCACGAACCGTCTTGGCCCCACCACGAGGCGTCTTCCCACCACCTTCGCTTTTCCCACCACCACTACCTTCATCCAGAGTACCACCACCAGTACCTTCCGACTTGGTCTTGACCACGGTCGGCGGCGCGGGGGAGGGCTTCTTCAAATTGCGCAGGCCACCGGCCAGCGCGGCCTTGAGGTCCACCGGAAGCGAAGGCATGGGCGCCGGACTCCGTCGCGCTGTCTCAGAACTGCCGCCTAAGTCGCTGCAGGCCTCGGTCGACATCTCCTGGTCCAGGGCCGCCACGCGTCTCTTCGTCTCGGCGGCCGGGTCACCCACGATTCGGTCGCCCACGGTTCCGTGTCGGTCGTGGGGGGTTGGAGAGAGTGCCTCGACGGATCGGCAGGGTTTGAGTTGACGAGTGGAGCCGCCGAGATCGCGCGTTACGAAGATGGCGCGGACTTCGGTGGTTTTGAAGCGGTTTGCTCGTTTGTGGTCTTGATGGTCGACTGCGACTGACTGCCGCCGGGCCGCCGGGTCTGGGACGCTTCCCATCATTGGGTCTCCAGTGGCGCCTCCAACCAACCCTCCGATGGTGTCTCGGGCGAACGGGGCCAGTTCCAGGTCGCCGCTGGAGGCCGTGAAGGGTGCGGCATCGCGGTGCATTGCGGGTGCTTGGTACAACTGTTGGGCGAGTGGGGCAGTGAGGTGTGCTCCGCGCTCGGCAGGGTCGTGTCGGAGTAACGCCGCGGGTTCGGTCACCGTCGCGCGGCCCGAGGACCCGAGTCCCGAGGCCCCAAAGGGTCTGCTGAGTGGGTCGGGTCCCAGCGAGTGGGGGCCCAGAGAGTCGGAGCCCAGGTTGTCGGTGCCCAGTGGGTCGATGCCCAGAGGATCGATGCCCAGAGGATCGATGCCCAGAGGATCGGAGGTGAGGCCGACGAGATGGGTGAGGTCCGGGCTGGTGGGGAACTGATGCAGGGTGGTCGTATGTTTGTCTCGACAGGATTGTAGGCGGCCGGGGGGGCTGTGGTGGTGTGGCGAGAGTCGTTGGGAGTCGTCTTCATCATAGTCATGTTTGTTGTCACAGCTCTCCGAACGTCTGTGGGAGAGTTGGGTAGGAATAGTGGAGGAGGTGGTGTCTTGTAGGAACTCGATGACATGGAATTTGAGCTTGGTTAGAAACGTGTGTGGTTTCTTTCGTGGGTTACTGCTGCTATTGACTCGGGAGCTAGAGTCTACGGCAAAATACTTGTCAGCCACATCTTGGGCAGCGATTGTGTTATCGCATACTTTGGTGCAGAACACAGCCCGGCGTAAATCACAACCCGATTCGGGACACCACCATTCCTCAATGTTACGATGGTCGGGGACGACGCAGTGGCGCGCATTAAATTCCTCCAAGTCCGCCCAGGGACGTGTTGGAAGGAAACGTGTTTGCGTCTTGAGCAAACATACCTCCAACCAAAACGTTAGACTCACTAATCCGACACTGGCGCTTGCTTCTGCAACCTCTACCGATTCCACGACCGAACGACTACCTCGCCGAGCAGTTACCGGGATCCCCAGGAAACGTTTCCCGCGACTTGTGGAAGGAACCATCTTCTGCAAAGCGCGCCCGAAACCACGATTCTTCCGACTCGTCAAAGCAGACCGAGTGCCCCGCAACTGTGACTCCTCCAATGCCTCACTATGTCTCTGACTTATACGCTCTTTGTCCACTGGAGTCAAGGCCTCCTCTCCCACCAACTTTTCCGACTGCATCTCCGACTGCAAATCCGAGTGGAAATCCGACTGCAAGTCATCCGCGTCCTGCCGGAGATCGTGCCGTGGGTCGTGTCGCAAGTCCTGTCGGAGGTCAGAGAAGTCCAGCCGCGGTACGGTCGCCGGCACGAACCTATCATTCGCGTTGAAGCTCTGCCGACGCGATGCTGAAGGCAATTCGACCAGACTGCCACCACGACCCGGGCCACTACCCAGGCCACTGCTGCCGTCTAGAGAGGCCCCTCCACCGTCTAAGGCAGCGCCTCCGCCATGGTCCACAAAGTCGGAGAAGGGCACGTCTGGACGCTGCGTCGGGGCGGGCACGATTTCGTGTAAGATCAGACTGCAGCGGAAGTTGGGGTTTTCGACACCCAGGAGGGTGAGTACCTTGTTGTTGCGGGCACCTAGGTGGTAGTATTCGAAGTGCTCCTTCTGCAGATGAATGGACTCGTGGTCCACAAACGCCGTATTGAAGTGGAAAAGGGCGCAGGGGTAAAAAAGCTTCTCTTCGTCGTGCTTGGCGGTATATTGTGCTGAATGACCATTCGCCCAAGTCGTCAACGGCGTCTCAGCCACAGGCAGGGTCTGCCGTAACACAATAATCACGTCGCCACACAACGCTAACTCTTCCGCTGAGAAGTTCCAAGTCCGGCTGCAACCCAAACTCGTATCTCGAGACTCTACCAGCTGCGCGTTCGTAGAAGTTGCCGTGGGCAGGATGGAGATGGATAAGTCCGACGGTGCACTTACCTTCTCGCCATCCTGTTTCTGAGGACACCCGTTCCAACCAAACACGGTTTTCAGGTGATGGCTCTTGCGGTGCTTCCGGAACTGTCCTATGCATTGCCACCACACGCTTTCCCATTCGGCCTGCGAACTACTTTGGTGGTCCAACGGACCAGGACCCCCGCCGAGTGTGCGCCGGTCCTCGCTTTGCCGCGGACTCCCGTCGTTGCCCCCGCGCTCGGCGCCACTCCGATCCGTACCCACGCCGCCACGGTCAGGGACCCCACGGTCTGTCGTTACGTTCTTCCATTTCTTGCTCTTTCCAGACCTCGATCCCGTCACCATTTTGCCGTCCACCAGCCGAGAGGAGTTGATGTGGAACATTTCGACCACAAGTCCCGCAGCGGACCCCACAAAGTTCTCGACCATGATGCACTTGAGGCGCATGGTAGGCTGTGGAACCACCGTCATTCCAGGCTGCGACAGCAAGGAATGAATGTAGCTCAAGTACCTCAAACGTCCAGGACCCCAGACACTCGGTGGCGCAATCGACGGGTCCAAGATGCATCGTGAGCCTTCAAGAGGTGGCGACCAGGAGTGAGAGGCTGCCGCCTGCGGTCGTCTCTCGTACGACAAGAAGGTCTTGGTCATCCGCTCCGTCAGAGAGTTGCACCAGTCCTCGAAATTCGGCAATACGGTCGGCGAAACCTCCAACGGTCCTGTTCCCAAAGACCCTGTAGCAGAAAAGCCTGTTCCCGGAGGTACGACGTCCAGCATTCCCAAGAGCGAGTACAACATACAAGAATGAGAATCATTCTCCTCCATCACAGTAATGACTGTAGAACAAAACTAATGTAGCAACTAATATATGAAAGTCCAACAACTGTGTGTCAAGAAGTGTGTGTCAACAACTGTGTGTGTCAAGAAGTGTGTGTCAAGAAGTGTGTGTCAAGAAGTGTGTGTCAAGAAGTGTGTGTCAAGAAGTGTGTGTCAAGAGCTGTGGCAGTGATGTGATTGTCACAACGCGAGGTTTGGACCGAGTTGGGCGGCAGGAGATCGAATGGTGAGGTACATCATTGGGTGGGGCGTTCGTACTGGCTATGTTTTTGCTATCTAGAGTGAGCCACCAGAGTATGCTGGAGGTAAATGAGAAGATGATTTGTATAGGGAGTACTCCCATTTCGGAGACGCGGTAGGGTAGTACCTGATTGCGGACTTCCTTGCCGACTCTGGCGACGAGAGATTCGGATCTGAAGGGTAGGTCCCAGAAGCACCAGTCGCCGTCTAATTTCTTGACGTGGTTGAGTACCTCATGGATATGGGGGTGTTTCGTCTCGGTAGGTTCTTTCTTTCCTGGCGAACGACATAGGTAAACACGATGGCCGAGTTGGGAGTTGGGAGCTAGGGGTAGCAGTGTCCGGTCGTAGACCTCGGAGTCGATGCGGTGCCTTCGCGGGACAGCGAACATATTATGGGCTAAAAATAACAGTGGCTGCGTTCGTCGCTGAGTTCGTTCTCACGGATATCGAAGTCTAATTGTTGTACCGCTAGGTATACACCACATCGCGCCACCCCCCAAAAGAGTGGCAACAACCAAATGGAACGGCTGTTGAAGCTCACGGAACCCACGTAGGACGTGGCCAATGTGGACAAACCCGTGAAGGCACTAAAGACGCCGATTGCTGTCCCTCTCAACTCAGTCGGAAAACGCTCCGACGAGTAACTGATCAGCGGGCCCCAAAGAGCTGTACCAATCGCCATCGTCACGATCGCCAATGCTGACAACACCCACACGGTCTTCATGCCTAAACCCACTGTGAAAGCAAGCGCCGCACACACGAGTGCGCCAAACACAGACAACACTTTCAACGCCGAACGCCGTCCACCCCAGGTCACACGCATTAGGTGGAACGCCACCACATGCAGTGGTAACTGAACCGCGTAATTTAACATCGTCACCAAGTTCACATTCACGCCCAACTCCAGGAAGAACAAGTTACAATATGTCACCAACCCCCAATACGACCATGCCGTCAGGAACCACACTGCACACAATGTCGCCATCACTGGTGCATACGGCTTTCGCACCAATACCAACCATGGCATACAAAACGCACTGTGCCCGTCGGCCAAGTAAACCGGACCCACCGCACGCCGTGTCGGTCGCGCCTCCCGAGCTCGCGTCTCCAGGACTCGAACCTCCGCACTTCGGATGTCACCACTCCGAATTTCCGCATTACGCATTTCCGCAACACTTCGGATTTCCGCAACACTTCGCATGTCCGGCTCTCTCAGTAAAACCCCGACTGGACTGTCCGAAGGCGACCCTGACATCTCCCACGACCGCGCGCCTACGTGCCACTGTCGTGGCTCGAACCCACCACCCTCCGAATGCACACCCGTCTCCTCCCGGCCGCCCCGAGGGGGCTTGTACCGACGGCCGTTCGTCAGCTGGTACACCGGCCCGAGCTCCGGTCCTTGCTCGGATCCGAACTCGGGTCCGAGTTCCGCTGGTGCAACCACAGCACGTCCTGCAGCCAGTCCCTCCTCGCGGGCCCACCCGTTGGGACCCAGACGGACGAACACGTCCCCATTACTAAACACCGCTCGAGGCGACCGGGGGGACACGTCTCGAGGCGACCGGGGGGACACGTCTCGAGGCGACCGAGACCCTAAGTCTTGTGGCGATCGAGACCTTAAGTCTCGCGGTGAGTGGGATCGGCTTTCCGCGGTGTTTCCATTGCACTCGTCAGGTGCGCCGGTGATCAAAGCGACACGTGTTATTGGGTAGCCTTCGACGGTAAACCGCTTGGTAGTAACGACTGTGCGGGTTTCCGAAACCTCGAAATTATCGTGCATGGGAGCAGCTGTCTCCCCGGCCTCCCCCGCCTCCGGAGACGCCCAGCTCTCCCCTGTGCTCTCGTCAAGAGGCCCTCTCTGTAGCCCGCTCTGGTTTAAAGTCCTTCCGCGGGGTGGGACACTTTCTTCCTGCAGACTGCCGCTTTGTAGACTGCTGTTGCCACGGCGGACGTACATCTCTTGAAGAGAGCCACAGCACTGCCCGGTTCCCAGTCGGGATAATTGCTGCAACGAACAACTCTCTTGCAATGAACCTGTGGCCAACACGGACTTGTAATCACTCCAATGGTTGCCTTCATGCTCGCCTTCACGCTCGCCTCGGTGCCCAATTGGTTCGTGGTCCCCTTCTCCTTGTTCCCGTCCTCCTTGGCCCCCTCCTCCTTGCCCCCCTCCTCCTTGCCCCCCTCCTCCTCCTCCTTGCCCCTCCAATTCTTCACCCCCCAATCCTCGACCCGCTGCCCCGCCCAACCTCGGCGAGCCCGATTCCCGAGCATAAGAAGGCCAGTCGTGGTCCAGATTACTCCCTGATGCGGGTCCGCCAACGTGGTCCTGCGCCGTGTAAACTGGTATCACGACAGAGTCTGTATAGACCCTTGCCTCCTCCGCAGTTGGGCCGACAAACCTGCCTTCCACGCAGCACCTCTGCATTGTCCCTGGCAGGCCGACATCGTTCGTTTGCGACGAAGAATAACCCGATGCTCCTACGGACATAGTAAAATTGATTTCTGGAACGCCTCCGTCTTGCCTCCTCTGAATACGTTCCCTCTCGGAATCTTCCTTTTCGGAATCTTCCTTTCCGGAACGTTCCCTCTCGGAACCCTCCCTCTCGGAATCTTCCTTTTCGGAACGTTCCCTCTCGGAACCCTCCCTCTCGGAATCTTCCTTTTCGGAACCCTCCCTCTCGGAATGCTCCCTCTCGGAATGCTCCGTCTCGGGATGCTCCGTCTCGGGATGCATCTTCTCGGGACGCTCCGTCTCGGAATATTCCTTCTCGGAATGCCCGGTGTCGGAATGTTCCTCTCGGATGTTTTCGCGAGTATTAAAGGTGGTTGCGTCGCCGGAAGACTCCTGGTGGGAGACTTCCGCGGGGATGGGTGCATACCAACGGGGTCTGGGGGTAGTTTCGGTGTTCGCCAGTGCCCCATCGCAGGTGCTGCCTTGGCCCTTGAGACAGCCGTCGGGTTTGCGCCAGCCGTGAGCGAAGGTTGGGAGTATCTCCTGAGGACATAAAGTGCCGCTGTACATGTATCTAGGTGCTGTTTCCCTTTGTATTCCGAGGTCCTCTGTACGATCGTAGCCTGTTCGAGAAGGCCTGCAGGTGCAGAGCCTGCCTGGGTGTCGTAAAGTGTAGGGATCGACGTCGTCGATATGTTTGAAGCGAATTCGGTCGAGCGGCAGCTGCTTCTTGTCGCCGATACGTTGTCCGCTGAAGTAGAGAAACGTGTCCCACACGCGTGTGCGCGGGAATCGTTTCGCGAGCAGCCACATTGGGCTTTCACTAAAGACCAAGAGCCCGAATGCCACGAAGGGCAACATAGGCAAGTGCACGTAACGCTGGAAGGCGCGCCAGTCTCCCCCGACTGTCTTTGCCTCCAGTGACCACTCGAAGCCGGTCGCAGCCATGTAGCAAAGCGCGCATAGGACCTGACAGGAAAAAAAGACCATAGCTCGGTACTGTACTCCCAAACACTCGATGGCCCATATAGGCCCGTACATGCCGCAGTGCACGCCCGATAACACGACCAAACCACGAAAGAGGATGTATAGCACCATATTCGTCGTCACTGAATCCGTATACGTATAACTACCGAGCACACTAAAAATGATGGAACTCAGAAACGATGCCAAGACCAAGTAGTAACGACCGTAGTAGTCAACCATCATGCCACCAATTACCGAAGTCACACGCGCAATGGACTCAACTGCAATCACCGTATTCCACACGTAAGTCGAGTTACCCAACGACGGGAACTCTGCCACCAACGCCTGTTGCGAGATGACCGGCACCGAAAACTCCACAATGAATAAGCTATAAACATAACATCACGCCAGATACCATCAGACACCATTCCCCACTACCACAACACCATTGTTTGACCACACACCATTGTTTGACCACACACCATTGTTTGACCACACACCATTGTTGTGGACTAGTTATTCTGGTGAGAGACAGTATCCGTGGCTCAATAGGGAAGGTGATGAGACGTACCTATAGCACGCAGAGACGTATAGCATGATGCAGAGGTGTTTGTAGCCCCATGGTGTTTCCTTTAGAATTGTGCCTGAGTGGACGTAATAGTATGGGGGCTGTTTGAGCATTGGTCCCGGGGTAAATATATTTCTATGGCATCGGGTAGCAAGCGGAGCTCGGGTGGTAAAAAGGGTGTGGGTGCCAAGAAGAAGCCACAGAAGAAGTCGGCTGGTCGGAGGCGGGAGGAGCGGAAGATGCGCAAGCGGAGGCTGAACGAGGAGGAGGTGGCACAGGAAGCGGGGGAGACGCTGGCGAAGGGTAGCAACATAATGACTGCGCACACCTTGCACGACCCACCCACGGGAGCGTTACTGTGTGGTGTGGTTCGAGACCAGGGAAAGAAGGGCTGGGAGGTCGACTTGGTTGGCAGTGGCCGTGGTTTCCTGCCTTCCGACAACGCTGTGGCCGATGAGCCGGCTCTGGTCAATGGGACAGAGTTTGTGCCGGAGTTTAAACGAGGCGACATGATTGTGTGCATGGTCTTAGAGACCCGGGGTAAGAAGGCAATTTTGACGATGTCCCCTTCCCATATTCACTCAGGTCTCAACTGGCTGGTGCCGCCTATGAAAAACCAATTGCTTATCGTCGCCGTCACTTCCGTTGAAGACCACGGTTACAACTGTAGTCTGGGTACTGCCACTACAAAACATGAGATGAAGGTTTTCATCAAGAAGAAACCTAGCATGCCTTCTTACCATATCGGACAGATAGTTCCTGTCACTGTCGACTCGGTCAAGAATGAGACCAAGCTCATAGTCTGCCTACCCCAGACTATGGACCGCTACATGGCCTATTCCAATAATGCCGATATAACCAGACTTATTCCTGGACAACTGGTCGAGTGCCGTATTGCCGGTCTCAAAGAGAACGAGCAAACCTTCGCGGACCCGAACAAACAGGCGGACGTGGAGGACGACAACATCCCCAAGAAAAAGAAGCAACGCCTCTTGCCGACGAACCGGAAATGTCACCCCATCGAAAAGTGTGTACCGGGCCAGCTCGTGGGAGCTAGCGTCAGCTTTTGCAACACGATCTCGGGACAAGTCACCAGAAACCACCTGCATCACCCTATACTGCTGGGCAAGCCATCTCGAGCACTCTTCCCCTTTATCCAAACTGACCGAGACGCCGACCAACCTGGCGCGATGAAGCCTGCTCCATATCAGTTACCAGAGTTCTCCGAGTACCGATCGGCCCCTTGTCTTGGACGAATAATCGCAATTTATCCAAACGACAAAGCCGTGTTCGTTTCTTTCCTGCCTACCTGGATTGGGTGGAGCCTTCCTGAGAGCATGATGCACGCCTTCCACAACGAGTATAGAGCCGGAAAACTTGTCAACGATGCACGTGTGGCAAGCGCTGATAAATTAGGATGCTATCTTATCCATGCTCCGGACCAGGATGCAGAGCAGCAAAATCCGAGCCAAGATGCTGCCATCCGAGAATGGGGGCTAGACATGGCTAGGGGTGTATTGTTGCGATGTATTAAGGCTCATGTTTCTGACGAGACGCCGGAGTTTACGCTGTCTCAGCTAAAGCCTGGAAGCGGTAAGACGTGCCGAGTCTTGGCGAACAACTTGGCAGATGCCATCGTGTTCGTGACCCAGAAGCCCTCGGAACTGGACACCAGTCGTATCGCGACCGTAGACGACTTGCAGATTGGTCAGGAGGTGGAGGGCGACGTGACGCAGGTGGAAGATGAATACGTAGTGGTGAAATTGAGCGACAAGTTACGTGGACGGGTATTTAAGGAGTTTGCCATGGACTTGGCCATCAAGGCGATTCCCGGGTCCAAGTTCAAGCCGGGTCAGAAGGTTAACACACGTGTGTTCAATGTGAGTACGACGCCGCAGCAGGTGACTCTGACGGCAAAGCGGACGCATATGAAGATGTCTCCCGAGGAGATTGAGTCCCAGAGAAAGTTTGCGGAGGAGGGCCATGTAGGTGACGTGCTCAGTCTGGTGGTAGTCCGCCAGAATGAAAACGCATTGTTGCTCAAGGGTTTTGGTAGTCTCACAGCGTCGCTTCCCTTCACGGACATCGCCCGATACGAACACGAGACGGAGCTGAGCGACGTCCTGAAGGCCTCCATCATTGCCAGCAAGAGGTACCAGCCGGGGGCCGTGGTGAAAGTGCGTGTCAAGAAATTGTTAAAGAACCCGCAGGCCCGGCTGATCGTGCTGACGTCCCTGGACACCACGTCCGCCTTGCCGGCCCTGGCGCCTAAGAAAATGTTTCCGTTCCACGACTTGGTCGCCCAGAAAAGCTCACCCGAAAAAGTCGCACAAGCCGCCTACGACTACCACGCCCCCGGCCCCGTAGCGGCACAGTGTCTTGGACCGGAACACAAGACGTGCAACCTGCTCTTCTATGTGGACTCTGTGCGTATAGCCGTGCATGCCTTGCTCGCGACCACAGATATTTCCGGCAACGCTTTCCAGGCCAAGTTAGGCGAAGAAAAACTTGTGTACATCGACTCCGCCCACCCCAAACCGAGTCTCGAAAACGCGAGATACGGCCTCTTACTACAGGGCAGACTCTGCGACCAGGTCCCCGAAATGCCCGGCCAGGTCTCCGAATTGGTCGTGGGACATGTCTACCGCGGCGTAGTTTGTGCCGCTGGTCGGGCCGGCGTCTTCGTCGATTTGTCGCCCACTGTTGTAGTCTACCTGCGCAACCGCGACCTTCGCAGTCAGGACCGGTCAGGTCAGGACCGGTCGGACGAGAGCTGGGAGGAGTTTCTGGCGCGGAAACCGGTGCCTGAGGACGCAGACGTCCGCAGGTTCTTCCCGCGTGGCCAAATTGTCCAAGTAAAGGTTACCAGTGTCAGTCTGCAGGCCGGCCGGGCACGCGCGACCATGAAACTAGACGCCTACACGGGCGCCAGCCATTTCGACGCCGTCTCACTTGGCCAGCTCATCCCAGCCACGGTCACCAGAGTACACCCCGAATTAGGAGTCTTTGTCCGTTTTGAAGAATCCGACTTGAGCGCACTCTGCAGACACCAAGATGCCGTGGACGAAGGCCAGGATCTGGATCTAGAACCCGGCGACGCCGTTCTCTGTAAGGTCCTCGGCCTCGATAACAAAAGACAACGCATCCAAGTCGGACTTAAGGCGAGCCTCTTCGACGACGCCATGGACGTCGAGGAAGCCGACCAAGACGACCAAGACATTGAAGCGGAAGGCAAGGGTGATAGCGAACCCGAGGTACAAGAGAGCGAAGCCGAGGACAGCGAGCCAGAAGTTGATGATAGCGAGTTAGAAATTGATGATAGCGAGCCAGAAGTTGATGATAGCGAGCCAGAAGTTGATGATAGCGACCCAGAAGTTGATGATAGCGACCCAGAAGTGGAAACAGACCCCGAGTCCGAAGCCGAGGCTGGCGCGATGGGTGCAGAGTCGGAGGCGGAAGGGGAGGACGAGCTAGCACCGGCAGTTCAGCAAGGAAAGGGAAGACAGAATCAAGGACAAACCGAGGGGTCCGAGCAAGACGGAGCGGCGGACTCTACATCGGAGTCCGAACCGGAGCTCGAGTCCGATCCGGAGCCCGAGTCCGATCCGGAGCCCGAGTCCGATCCGGAGCCCGAGTCCGACTCGGAACCGGAACTTGACGAGGAGCAGCCTGAGATTCAGAGCGAGCCGGAAGTGGAGAGCGATAGCACGGAGGCGGAGGAGTCTTCGTCGGAGGAAGAAGAGATGGAGGAGGCGGCGGTGGCGGACCGCGAGCGCGCCATTGCGACCGGCCAAGTTGATTTCGAAAATGAGGGCGACCTGGAGCGTTTGGTCATGGTCGAGGGCGACAAGCCGCTCGCTTGGATCCACTATATGGCTTACTGGGCCGAGCTGGAGAACCTAGACAAGGTCGAAGAAATTGCCAACCGAGGCATCGGCTCCATTCCTCTCGAACAAAAGAAGGAACGTCTGGACATCTGGAAGGCGCTTCTCAACATCGTCATCGAACTTTCCAACGACCCCACACGCCACCGTGACGTACTTAAGAAAGCCGTCCAGTACAACGACCCGCGTGAAGTTTTCAAACACGTCATCGGTCTCTACGAAGTAAAATGCAATTGGGATGTCCTCGACTGGCTGGCCAAAATCGTCCTCAAGGGACAACGCGACTTGGACATTTGGCTGCGCTGGCTAGACTCCCTCTACCGAAGAACTTACCTGGAACACGACAAAAGCAAACAAAACGCGGTCGTCAATAAAACAAAAACGCGCCTGCCCGTCGCCAACCGAGACGTAATCGAACAAACCGAACGCAGAGTACTCTCCGTCCTCACCGCCAAAGACCAAATTCGCTTCCAGGCCCACCTTGCCAAACTAGAATTCGTCTACGGCTCACCAGAACTCGGCCGGTCCCGGTTCCTTAACCTTCTCGAACAAAAGGCCAAACGAACCGACATCTGGACCATCTTCCTCGACGCCCAAGTCAAATCGGTCAGCGGCAAACATGACGTAGTCCTCACTAGACAGCTCTTCAAAAAAGCTGTCAACAACATCAAATCCAACCCCACTAGGGCCAAAACCATTTTCGAAAAGTGGATCACTTTCGAAGTAAAACACGGCACTGCCGCATCCATCAAAGAATGCAAAGAAGCCGCTCTTACCTTCGTACAACAGCGATAGTTTTTCACACTCCTCCATTCAATTAACTGATCCATGCATTAATTGTTCACTAACTTCGCTAAATCAATTCTATCCAGCAGTCCGATCACCGGGCATGGACTCCCCTGCGTCATACTCACCCGCAGCCGACCAGAGAAGCCCAGACAAAAGTGCCTTAAATCTGAGGAATTCGAATGAGATCTGGGAGGAACGTATTTTCCCACAAGTAAGTATGTCGTCCCACAGTGACAGCATACTGCGTAACCCGCTCTCCTCCCTTCTCCAGCCAGCCCAGCCCAATGTGGGCATGGGGTCCTTGCCAGTTGACGGCAGCAAGCGGCAATCCCGTTTCCCCAACTCCACTTCCGACCGCCAGATACATTCGATTGGGCTTGCCAATCCCGACTGCCTGACCAAGCCTTAGGTTTCCATCGTCGGGGAAATCGCCCTCCAGAAAGATCTGCCAACCGCGTCCCCAGTTGATTTGGAGGTTCGTTGCATACGAGTCAAAGTCACGGGTAGCCGCGACATTGACTCCCAGCATGCCGATGGAGATGTAGTAGCGTGTGTCCAAGACATCCGTGCCCAAGGCAACATTAATGGTACGATACTGGACGTAGATCTCCGTTCCAAAATCACTGTCAGCCGGATCAATGATGTCGTTGAGGTCCCTACGGTACGACAACCCGAAGTTGCGCACCGCTACGCGTTGCCCAAACGCCCGGTCGATAGAGTCAGCCGCACTAATGACGTCCACATTGCGAGCTCGAACTTCATAAGCGGCGCCGGGAGCTCCAGTCGACACGTCCACGTTCACACCATACAGCTTCTTCGCGAAACCGACATTCACAGTCTGGGTTGCCTCGACCCACTGAGTATTCAGCAAGTCCCCGTGTACGCCCACCGAGTAGTATCCACCCCGGTTCGACGGAGACAGGCCACCATTCATGTACAATATGGGCGCCACCACTCCAGCGTCCCACGCGCGAGTAGAGCCCTGAGCACCCCAGTTGACGGCAACTGGTCCATGAATGTACTGATTATATACCTGATCCAGGGGCAACCGATTCGTGCCCCCGCCGATCTGCTCCGGCTTCCGTACCGACTCGTCGAACTCCTCCGCTCGGCGAATAGCTTCTTCAAAATTGCCGAAGGCTCCAGATGAGACGGCCTTCTCCAACACCTTTACCCTGCTCCGAACTTCCACTTCTTCCTTATCCTTAGCCGTTTCCCTCAATGTCTTCCCAAACTTCAAGTGAGTGCTGTCCGCAGACAGCATGCCGGAAAACGGCTCCCCAGTCTTCATTTTCACAGTCTTCGAATTCGATGCCTCTGCCAAACTACGACGCGGAGCCGTGTATCCTGGACATGTTGCTAACATTTCCGTCACCTTAGTTTCAGGTACTTCGGTCAGAGCACAAGTAATGCTCAAAGAGCTTCGCTCGTATTTCGATCCAAAAGGAGCCGTCGAGAATATTGTAGTTCCCGGGGTTTCAGCAGCGTGGTATTCGAAGAGCAAGCCCTGGTCCAGAGGACAGCCGTTGTCAATTATTCGTCTTTGGCCGGTGCCATTATTTGTTCGAACATCACAGGTAGCTGGCCACGGTATAATCCCATCCTCAGCATTTTTCAAGTCAAACCGGAACACCTGTTTGTTGCTTGAGAAGGACACGAGAGTACTTCCAGATTTTCCAGTCGTTGCCCGACTATTCACAAGCGCGCCTTGCAATCGACGAGGGCTGCTCTGGTGAACAGGACTCAGTGAGTCCAGCACTGAAGCGGCCGGCTGACACTTGCCGCCCTCTATCAGCGGACATGTACAAGTAACTGCCACAGCCTGACCGCCATCAATTGGCGAATAAAGATTTGTGTACACACGAGAATTGTCTGTGATGACCTCCGTGGTCCCACACTCGCCATATGGCACAGATCCCATATGAGCTGATGCCCGTCTTCGTCGTCGTCCACTGAAAAATTTGGTTGCATATCCGCCCCTGCAACCAGGACCGGCCCCTTTCCATGTTTCAGTATCACTGGGATATTCATATACATCTCCCTGTTCTAGCTGTCGATGCTTGGAAGTTTTCGGAACATACTTCAATGATTTCGATTTCGTCGGTATCGCGATTCCCATTCTGTCAGAACTGCACCATGCAAATGGCAGGAGAGTCTTAGGTGTTTCGAGTGCTGAGAACCAGTCCACTGCATCCTGGCTGGCAATGATATCCTCCGCAGCATTGGCCCCGTTTAGGGCGAAAAAACAATATCAAACCGAAATATCGCATTAGCACACACGTGTGCTCCGGATATAAATGGCGAAGCGCAATCCGAGAGTCTTCTTGGAGTTTCAATTTGGTAACAAGAAAGCCGGTATAGTGGTTATAGAGCTATTTGCGAATGTGGTACCGAAAACTGCGGCGAATTTCGAGGCATTGTGCACAGGGTCCCGAGGAGTTAGCAGCGAAACAAAATTGCCTTTGTGCTATGCTGGCTGCAAAGTCTTCAAAGTGATCCCAGGACAGTTTATCCAATGTGGAGACATAGAGTACAATAATGGTAGAGGCGGCGAGAGTATATATGGTAGAACATTCGAGGACGAAAATTTTAGCTTATGGCATGCGTACGCTGGAGTAGTCTCTATGTGTAACGACGGTCCAAATACGAATGGGTCTCAGTTCTACATCACGTTGAAGTGGTTGCCTCACATGAATCGAAGAAACGTTGTGGTTGGTCAAGTAAGGATGGGTATGGAGATCCTAAGGGCGATGGAAAAGATTCCTGTGGACGAGAGAGATATTCCGAAGATCCCGATCTTGGTGAGCGGCTGCGGTTTATATGAGGGAAGTACCAGGCGAGAGATTTCAGACCCCGCTGTCAAGCAAGGTGAGGCATTGCTTCAGTCATTAATAAACGGCGGTCCCAAGCCGCGGAATGCCTTACTAGAACTGACTAAGGCCCACATCATGCGAAAAAAAGCACTTGAGAATGAAACCATGAAGGCGATGCCGGAAGGGGCTAATGACCAGAGTGGCCATGACCAGGGTGGCATCGATAATAATGACCAGGGTGGCCGTGACCAGGACGACAATATCAAGAGCGATAATGACCAGGGAGACATGGCCGAAGGAGAACGGCATGGGGTGAGTAACGAGCTGCCGGCTGAATCAGCCCAGTCTTCTTCTCTATCCGCTGCGCTTCCAGATCGGACGGAAGCGAAGGGTGAGCCCATGGGCCCTAACCCCGAGCCCACAGTGGACGGCAAGGGATGGCAGGGAGCGAGGAACTGGAACGAGGAGAGAAGCGGGGACGAGGAGAGAATCGGGGAGGAGGAGAGAAGTGGGGAGGAGAGGAGGAGGGTGGATAGGAGCAGAGATAAAGGCGGCGATTCGGAGTTGCAGAGTCGGCTGCACAATATAGGGCAGTTGATGGAGGATGTCAAACACCTGGACAAGCGCCTGTTGCGACAAGGACACCCTGCGCGTCCGGTTTCGCGGATCGAGGCTGCTTCTATTGAGTTCCGAGACAAGTACGAGAGTGTCTCTGCGGCGGAGGCGGCTCGCGAGCACATGCGGGAGCTGGACAAGGCGGAGAGACGGCAGTACAACTTCTCCGTCTGGAGTGAGCACTCGGTTTACAGGTCGTACGAAAAAAAGCTGGCTAGACTACAGAAGAGCCGAGTCGCTACCAGCCCGGCAGCCGCCAGCAGTGCCCTCAACGAAGCAACAGGGCAGCTGGCCTATAACTCGATCGGGGTCGTGGCCCACGCAGCGACGACCGCCACCGGCAACTTGGGAGCGATCGTCAGCAAGACAAGGATCAAGAAGAAGACGCGACCGACCAAGCTGACCACGGTCGGCGACGTGAACTACATCAACCGCAGGAATCAGCTCTTCAACAAGACCCTCGAGAAAGCGTACGGCGAATACGTCCACGAAATCAGACAGAACCTAGAACGTGGTACGGCTTTGTGACTTGCCTTGTGGCTTGCTCCATTGCTCCCTCCGAAAAGGGCTTCTTGGTTGCCGACCTCATGGCAAGATGGATCGCTAACTTCACACCAAGGTCCATGCCAGCCAGGAGTATGCCACTGCCAGCCAGGAGTATGCCCCTCCCCTAGCACGCCAGGAGTATGCCCCTCCCCTAGCACACCACCCACACCGTCGGCAACGGCGTCGGTCATGTTGCTGTTGGCTGGTGTGCGGTGGCTCATGTTACCACTGGCTGGTGTGCGGTGGCTCATGTTACCACTGGCCGCCGCCGTGATGTCGTTGCGGAGTCGTTGTGGCCTGTGGTTTCAGGGCGTTTGGGTGGGTGCCTCATCAGAGTTGGGTTCGGCAAGTCCGAAGGCGGTGCGGACAGGTTGTTCATACAGCAGGTCCCAGATGACGGAATCGGTGGCGGCGAAGGCGACTAGAGAGGGCACGTCGGGGGATGCCTGTGCGTGGTAGAGGGGTCCGGCTTGCATGTCTTTGGTGGCGACTTTGGTGAAAGGAAGGGTGCGAGTATCGTAGACGCAGGCAGCGCCGTCTTCGCAGCCGCAGAGGAGGAGCCCGGGTATGAGGCAGTCGGCTACGCAGAGTACGGGCGAGTCGCTGACGGTAGTTTCCCATACCTTTCGGGCGGCCTGGTCGTCCACATGATAAGCAAAGAGCGAGCCGTCGGAAGCGCCTGCCACGAGCAAGTTGGGTTGCCCGCGGAGCCAGGTGAGGGACTCAACCACTTCGCCGACCTGAACAGCGGAACTACGACCAGAAGCCGCGTGCACGATGCGGATGGTCTCGTCTTCGGACCCGCAGGCGAAAACGTGCCCCTCCGGATGCCACTGGCCGCAGTTGATTTTGTCCTCGGCCAAAGCCGAGAGCTTCTTGAGGGGCTGTTTGGTCGCCAGGTCCCAGAGGATCGCGCTACGGTCGTGCGAAAGCGACAACAAGATATGCGGCTGCTTCGGGTTGACTTGGAGAGCGGACACCGCCTCGTCGTGGTGACAGTCCTTCGTGTCCAGCACGAAGTCTGGTTCTAACTGGTTGATGCGGTCGTTATTATAAATCTCAATCACCGGCAAAAATGTGCCCACTGCGATGTACTGCCGTCTCCGCTTGTGTCCGAAAATCGGCAGGTACTCCATACACAACGGAAAAGCCTGCATCACAATCGCATGGTGCGTATAACTCTCCGCCGCCTCCTCGTCGTACAAATACGTCTCCACCGTGCAGTCGTCGCCGCCCTCCACCGAACCCAGCACCAATGGCAAGTCCTTCTTCGCGTCGATCCGCAAGTCTACGGCGTTCTCCGCCTCCATCGCCGCCAACTCCTTCGGGTCCAAGTACGGGTCCGCCTTCGCCATCAACTCCAGGTCTTTCTTCGTAGTCGAAAACCAGTTCGACCCGTCCGCTTCCTCCCGGTCGTAGCCGTCCATCCGGAACTCCTTCTCGAACGCGTCTTGACAAGCCGCCGAGGCAGCCTGACTCTGGTCTTGGTCCTGGCTTGCGCCATCCGAAGCAATCTCCACCGAAGCCCGGTCCGCCCTCTTGCCTGCACCCGCTGTCGTCAGTTGATCCTCAGCCACGTCGACCACAGACGGTTTCTCTGCCGCTACACCGCGCGGAATCCACAGGACACACGTCTTGATACTCACAGCCTCTTCCTCCATATTTTTTATCTGCCCCCTAGCCTCGTCTTGCGCAGATCGGCCGTGGCGCCGATTGCCGCACACGTGCGCTCAACAAACAACGTCCCAAAGGCGATACCCACCCTCCTAGACCCCCCACTCCCGTGACACGCCTCTGAACATGCTGTGTAACACACCACGCCGAACCCGCCGGGCCAGCAGCCATATAAATTTGAAACAGACTCATGAAGCTGAACTGGCTCTTTGGCTCCAAGAATAAGGACCGATCTTCCTGTCCTCACTTCAGCCATGGGGTATTAATTCAAGCAGACTGCTGGTAGGTGCTTCGGGCGGGCCGCTCGCGGCTGGGTACTCGCGGCTTGGCGACATGGTATGTCTTTTTAGTAAAACATGGTATCCATGCCATCGGTGCCACAATGACGCTAAGGATCAGGAGGAGGCCAAGAATCCGACTCGGGGTGCCTTGGGTGGGCAAAGTCTCGTCGGGGACGAGGCGGAAAAAGTGTGTGCACACACTTTGATGTCGACTGAAATCACCCGCATTAAATGCGGGAGCTGCGACACAGAGCAGGCGGAAGTGGCGACAAATAAATGCAGCAACTGCAAGTTGACGTTTGGGGGCTCCCACTGGTGCGAAAAATGTAATATTTGGCAGAACAAGTCCAATTCGGTCTTCCATTGCAGCGAATGTGGTTGTTGTCGACTGGGACGGCAGCAGGACTTTAAACACTGCCCCACATGCCGCAGCTGTTGGCCTGTAGGTGTGCCTCATCAGTGTTTCGAAAACCGGCTGCAAGACGTGTGTTTCATGTGCCTTGAAAATCTAAACGACTGCATGGAGCCTGTAGTGGCGTCCAACAAATGTAGGCACGCCTTTCACCGAAAGTGCTTCCGCGAACTGATCGAATTCAGCAAGAAGAAGGGAGGAAACATTGTTCAGTGCCCTTTGTGCAACACTCAGCTCCTGTTCGTGATGTAGCAGTGCCGTTGTCCAAGGGGGTTCCGTTGTCCCACAAAAGGGGTTCCGTTGCAGTCCGTCGCTCGTGCTAAACCTCGACGCCGGATGAGCCAGTTGTGGTGGCCAGTTCAATGGTGTCTTGGTCGAGTTTGAGAGTTGACTGTGCAGAGTCATCGCTGTCGCGTCGTGCTCGCGCGAAGGCCTTTTGTTCGTTCTCCATAAGCGCGCGAGTGTGTGCATAAGCCAAGATGCCAAGTACGCTGCTGCCTAGTCCGATCCAGCTGCGGAGCGGGAGACGTTCGCGGAAGATGATGAGGCCCATGCCGACGGTGAGACACTCCTTCCCGGTCCCGGCCACAACCAAAGAGAGTGAAGAGCTGTCTTCAACAACCTGGAACTCCAAGAACAGCAGGATAGTAACCAAAACCGTGGCCAATGCCAACAAGGCAGATATGAGCATAACACGATCCGCCGAACGCAAAAAGTGGTTCATAGCAACGGCCCAAGAACTCCCGTGCTCCGGTATCGAGATCAACGACCCGTGCCCTTCGTAAAAGGAAGATAACATCGAGGGTCCATCGTACACCACCACAGCCGGAACCAAACACAGAGCTGCCAACGGTTGCGTCAAAGCGATCAACTGACCCTTGGGAGTCCGGAACCGCTGAATCTGCAAGTGGATCAAAACCCAGCGAAGCGATGCTCCAATCACCGCCATCGCCAGAATCAACACGCCAAAACCAGACCGCATATGCATACCCGGCAAGCACATGCACACACTCGTAATTATCCATGTCAAGATCAGCGCCAGTCGCAGGTTGAATCGCTCGAGCTCTGAAGTCATACATAGTCATACATACACACGTGTGTGCACACACCAGAACAGAAACCACTTACCAAACCACTTACCAAAGATAATGCTAACAATATAAGTCGCAACCACCAACGTAGACTTTACAACCGTCAACACCGAAAGCGAGACCATCGAATAAGCTTGGTTCGTCAACGTCACTTCCAATGCGGAAAAGATTGAGACTACAAGAACATTCATAGGTCGCAACCACGGCGACATAACAGGTGGAAGGAACAGCGAGGCAGAATCCTAGTGTCTTTTGACTGTTGTCTTGGTTACTTGGAAGAATGTATTTGACGAATGGTTTCAACTCAATTTCACCGAAGTTGTCCTTTCTGTTCCTTGTGCAGAAGCTGGCCTGAAGTGTCAGATACAGTCAGCCTGATCCATCGACGAGAGTTGTTCGGGAATGTGGTGGAGGTTGGGAAGGGCCAAGGGTGTTTGGGGAGGGCCAAGGGTGGTTGGGGAGGACCAAGAGAGGTTGGGGAGGACTAAGAGAGGTTGGGGAGGACCAAGAGAGGTTGGGGAGGACCAAGAGAGGTTGGGGAGGACCAAGAGAAGGACCAAGGGAAGTTTCGGGAAGGGTCAGGTTACGACTTTCAGGAGGAGGCCAACTCCAGCAAAATGAATGAAAGTTGTAAAGACAGGGAACGGGAAGTGAAGTAGATCAAGAAGGACTTTATTGGTCGCAGTAATGGTCAAGCTCGTGATGTACCACAGTAGGATACAGACGAACGTGCGAAAGTGGGCTCGAAAAGAGTGGATGAGCACCCACCAGTCTTGGCTCATCCTTTTTTTAAGCCGGGTGTTTGCTGGATGAGAGGACCCGCACAAACACTGTGTGCCTCTTGCTACCCCCTGCCTGCTACGTGCTGGCTGGATGACACAGTGACAGATGACACAGTGACAGATGACACAGTGACGGATGCCTTCCCTTTTGGTCAGATAGGTTCAAAACATCCCTGCGGAAGACCCCGGGAGGGGGGGGGAGGGGGGGGACATTACCAAAGGAGGGGGGACATTACCAAAGGAATCACGCAACCGCTCTCTTCCGTTTCTACTACTCGCCCTTGTCCATTCTTGACCCACTCACTCTTGGCACGGGTTTGCACACGGTTGGCCTTCGTCGCTAACCCAACTCAACGAGTAACCCAGCCCTCGCGATGGCATGGACACCCCCCGTGACAGCTCAGACCCCCCGTGACAGCTCAGACCCCCCCGTGACAGCTTAGACCCCCCAGACAGCTTAGCGTCCGTGGTGGGGTGTACGCCCAGACAGCTTAGCGTCCGTGGTGGGGTATACGCCCGTGGTGGGGTATACGTCTGTGGCGGGGTGTGCTTGCTAATATTGGCCGTTGATATTCCCGGAGGTAAAGGCGGTTCGATCGTTGTGAGATGTCTGAATACTGGAAGTCGGTTGCGAAGCACCACTGCGGGGTGTGCAACGTGTGGCTCTCTGGACACCCGCGGAATGTGGCGGCCCACAATGCGAGTGAAGTGCATAAAGGACGGAAGGAAAGTACTCTGAAACGGCTCGCGGAAGAGGAAAGAGAGAAGGCGGCCGCAGCTCAACATGTCCAGGACACTCTCCGGGCCATCGAAGGCGCCGCCCTCGCCTCTATGCAGGCCGCGATCCAAGACGACGTCCTTTTTCCGGACCCGAGCACCTTTGTCCCCGGTCCGGACGGTCTACAGTCCTCAGGTCTGCCGCCCCCCGCCAAACCCTGGTCGGCGACTACAAAGCCGACGCCGGCCGAGCCCGTCCGGCCGCCCCCACGAGACTATCGCGCCCCCAACCCGATGCACCAATTCGTAAGCGAGGCGCAGCGGGAGCGAGACAAAGGAGACCTTGCCGATTTTATCCGCAACCGGCTGCTTGACCGCAAGACCACGACCTCGCGCCTGCCACCCGCCGGCCCTGCCGCGGAGAAAAAAGGGGCTTATGTCACGTGTGGCAGGGCAGATGCTGCAGCAAGCGTGTCGGACGACGACGTGGACCTTAGTGGGCTGGACCCCACGTTCTACGGAGCCTTCGAAGAGTTGCCAGACCGGCTCCAAAAAAGTCGGCGCGCGCAAAACGTTGGCAACTGGGTCGAGGAACTTCACGAAACCACGGGACTCCCCGTCTACTTCAACGCGCTCCTCAACGTAAAACTCTGGGTCAAACCCGAGTTCCCTGAGCACACACTGAGACTTAGGGGCGCTGACCCGCCGGAGTCAGGAGCCGCGTCGGGTTCAGAGGCGCTGTCGGGAACACAGGGCGTCGCAGTCCAAGGCAGGTCGAAGGAACCGACGGAAGCAGAAGCGGGATCGGAGCCGGGACCGAAGTCTCTGTCTACGCTGCCCCCGTCGACCGAGCCCCCAGTAAAGCCCCCCTGGACGGAAGCTCCGTCAGAGGAGTCGGAAGAGATGACGTTGGAAGCGATAATGCGGCGTGCTCGGCAGTTGCAGACGACGCACGGCGCGGCGGCCGGTGCGCCGGGTCAGTGGCAGGTAGTAAACGAAGGGGAGCAGGTGATGTGCGGGGACGTGCGAGCGCGGTCTGTTTGCGACGACTTGGGGGCCTCCAGGGAGGCCGTAAGAGAGTCGGACAATATCGTGGACGAGTTGGTCGAGACAGACCTGGAGCGGAGGCAGTACCAGCAGTACAGGTTCGGGACGACGTGTACGGGGACGGGGACGGGAGCGGGCGTGGGACCGGGTAGTCGGTTTAAGAAACGGAAGTTGGTCAAAGGGGATGACGAGAAGACAGTCAAAGGCGATGACGAGAAGACGGTCGAAGGCGAGGACGAGAAGATGGTCGAAGACAGATCGGGTTCGGGTGCAGGCGGGTCTTGAGGGCGCAGGTGCAAAGAGGTGCACTCGACATGTGGGTCGCAACTCGACACGAAGGTTTTGACCGCGAAGGATTCCTGCTCAACCGGCCTAAGGTCTACACGGGCTTCGTGGCCGGTTCACTGGACCGGTGTTCGAAGGGCTTTCTGAGGACGGGTCTTCTGTTCCAGACTCTGGCGCTACTGGGGATGATTCTATTCCACTACGCATTTGGTGTAAGCTACGAGGCCGCGAGAGAGGGGGAAGGCCTTGCAGATGCGGAGGTCGAGATAGTCAGGGGAGATGGGTCATGCCCAGATGGTGAGGCCCGGACGGCCAGGTGGTGGAAGCATGACTGGTTGTTGGGGAGATGGTCAGAAGAGGGAGAGGTCAGAAGGGTAGCAAAGAATAATTCGGTTTGTTTAGGGGCTTGGCTACTATACGTGGGACTTGAGGCACACGACGGAGGAGATGCGGAACAATGAGACGTATCGATTGGCTTTATTGGGATTCAACATTCTGTATTTCCTGGGATCGATTTTGTTGACGGCATTCCAGGCTGGATTGGCGGATGATGCAGCGTGGTCTCGTGGATATCGAGCGGGTAGCAAGTTATTAAGTTACGCAAGTTTCTTCGATGTGGTAGCGTCGACTATGCAGTTGGCATGGGCACTAAATTTCAGCAGTTATTACACGGATGCGATGTGGACCCATTTCCGAGATGGGAATCTGGATTGGGTGTTCTGTAATGGAGCCCGAGTCATCCGAGCATTGGCTTATGTTGGTTATGGGCTGAGTTTCTTCCTGCTGGAGGTATACCATGATGAGGGTACCAATGACTGGCATGGAGGTGCCAATCTCATTTTCTATCTACTTGCTGGTATCTCCGAAATGTCGGTCATCCTCCTAGCAGACCCAGCATTCTCCACCGCCGTCAGCTTCGTGGCTCTCATGAGCGCACTTCTCTGGGCTGTCGCCTTTGAAGAAGAAGTCAACGCCTCATCCCCAGCTCTCAATGAGTCCGAACTCTGCAACGAACTCGAAAAGCAAATGGACCGTTTCGCACGCGTGAACCCACTCAACGTTTGAACCTACACGAAGGCCGAACCTTATTTACCTCCAACCTAGTACGTATAACACAAGTCTACAACGGGGCAGTTTACCCACAGCACGTTTATCGCCTCTAAGAAGGGTTGCGTGTGTAACCAACCTCTGAGATGGGTGTAGGTAACGTAAGACGGCTGTAATCAAGCGGCAGTGTAATACAGGGCGGGCACGGTGCGGCGCACCCGGAAAGTGCACCCAGATGGATCATACGAATTGGAACACGTCATTGGGTCGGAACGGCGCGGCATTGTTGGCGACCCCTTTGTTGTTATCAACAGCGATCACCTTGGGGGTAGTGGGTGCTGCAGCAAATGGTCGATTGGAGCCGAACCGTTACTTTGGAATACGGTTACCTTCGTTCATGACCTCAGTGAGTGCATGGCGGAAAGGACATGCTGCATCGTTGTGGCCATTGGCGGTAACGAGTTTGGTGTCGGTGGCGTTGTCAATGTGGGGTGTATGGTTTCAGCACGACCGCGCAACAACAATCAGCATTCTCTTTGTGGCATATTTGGTCTTGATTGCGGGAATGCTGCTCGCTATTCTGGCTGGTGAGCGTGCGGCCAAAAAAGCCAACCCGACAACACGCACGGCCCATCGTGTTTCCGTCCCGCTCACCGGGCGCGTTCAACCCATCTCGGACGCACCCATACCCCAGGCCCTTGCCCAACATCTGGAACACAAAGGCCTTACCAAACAGATTACCCACGACATCTCTCGTAACATGGCCTCCAAACCCGCCAAACAGGCGTTCGAAACCAGGCAAAAGACAGGCGGCACACAACTCGTCAACGCCACGGACTCAACAGTCGGGGTCAACCCCATGTCCCCCGGCCTCGAAGGCACTGGCACACTTATCGCCAGCCCGCCACAACCGCGGAATAATAACTTCACCATACCCATCAATACCCAACCCCTCAGTAACCAGGACTCGCTCTACAATTGAGCAACCAAACGCAAGAACGCAGCGCAGCGCCCTCAAGAACAACGCGACGCCCGCCTTTTTATGACAGTGAACTTGTTGGAAAGAAAAAGTCAAAGTTTATGCGCGAGTGTAAATCATGGACGACTCGTAGTCCGAGACTCTCTTGATAAGGTTCTTGGACTCCAACTCGCGGAGACCCTTGCGGGCCAACGAGACGGTGATCTTCAAGCGGTCGGACACGACGTAGGGAGTAATGACCTTCATGCGGGGAACTTCCGTTTCGAGCTTCTTGTAAGAAGCTTCGTCGAAGAAGACGGCGTTGCGGACCTTCTCGACCTTCCGGGCCTTGACCTTCTTTCTGGCACGAGAACCGGCAGCCGCAGCCTGGGCAATTTGGGCCTTGGTTTTCTTCTCCTTGGTCGGCATGCAGCGGTAATAAAAAAGGCGACAGAGAAGCCCCCAAAAAACTCTCGGCTCTGTCGTTGTGTCGCGGACTTTTAACTCACCAGACAGTCCCTAAAAGCCCACGAAGGTCAAGTGAGTAACCCGAAAGCCCGAGTGGAACTACACGAAAGTCATGTTTGATGTAAAAGTACTTGGTATCCCGACAGTGCAGCTCGGAGATGTATGGGACAAAGGGTGTGTGCTCCGCCGCGCGAGGTTGTCAGTTAGTTAGTTTTGTTGTGTGTCGGTAGGCATGTTGCGAACGATGTCATCGACTCGAAGGATGGTGACGGCTGCTTCGGTGGCAAAGCGGATGGCCTTGGTTTTAGTGAGGACGGGTTCTACGACGCCAGCAGCTAGATTGTCGCGTACGGTTCCTTGGGTCAGGTCTAATCCGAAATGTTTCAGTTGTTTGTCGGAATGTTCGTCCGAGATTTGGGACTTGTAATGGCACGCTTTGAGTTGTGCGAGAAGGTCGGTGGCATCTTTGGCGGCGTTGACGGCTAGGGTCTTGGGTATGACTTGAAGCGCTTGTGCAAATTCAGCGATGGCGGCTTGGGAGCGAGAGCCCATGGTGCGTGCATAGTCTTCAAGATAAACGGAGAGTGCTGTCTCGACGGCGCCGCCGCCGGCACAGACAGCGCCGGACTCGAGGGTCTTGGCCACGACGCATATGGCGTCATGAAGGCATCGGTCGAGCTCGTCAATCAAATAGTCATTCGCACCCCGGAGCACGAGACTCGCCGCCCTCCCGCCGGCGCAGTTCTGAATGAACACAAAATCCCAATCACCCACGCGCTCCTCATACACCTGCTCCGCACGACCCAACCAGGCCGGGTCAAAGCTTTCCTGGTCGTCATCCGAACTACTCATCGTCAACACAGGCTTAGCGCCGGTGGCGCGCGCGATGCGTTGCAAGTCCGCGCCTGGAACACGCCGCACTGCGAAGGCCCCGGCCTCCACAAAGTACTTGAGCGTCATGTCATCGATGCCTTCCGAGGTCAAGATCACGTTCGCACCCGCGTCCAAGATCTTCTTCACGCGATCGCGCGTTATATTTTTTTCCATCTCGCGAATTTTTTCCAACTCGTCAGCCGCGGTCACCAAAATCTGGACACCCATCTGAGCACGGTATTGCTTAAGAGGAAACTCCAACACGGCAATGCGCGCATCCTTCACGACCATTGGCATACCCTGAGCCGCTCGACCGATATGCGAGAGAGCAAAACCATCTACCACAAAAGACTCCTTCGTGCTCTTACCATGAGTCTTGAGCACACTGATCGCCTTTACCGGATAACGCGTCTTCCCAGTCATCGGATCCACAGTCGCAACCTTGGGTACCAGCTGGCACACCAGATCGGCGAAAAACGGTGCATCGCCGCCTATTAACTTGGATGAAAGCGAAGTACTCGCTATCGACTTTAGGACACCTTCACCTAGCCCAGTAGACGGAACACTCAAATTCGCGTGCACGTACCGAACCGCCTCCTTCCCAGCCGCCTTAAACGCCTGTAGGATCCACGTCGGGTGGATGCCCTGTTCTATTAAAATCTGTCCACGCCTAATCAACTCGGCCGCCAACAAAATTACACTCGTCGTCCCGTCGCCCACCTCTTGGTCCTGCAAGTCACTCAGGTCCACCAACACCTTCGCCGCCGGGTGCTGCACCTCCAACTGCTTCAAAATCGTAGCGCCGTCGTTGGTTACCAACATCTCGCCCAAGTTGTCCACTAACATCTTGTCCAACCCAGAAGGACCCAAACTCGACGCCATTATCTTACCCAGCGCCGTAACCGCCTGCACTACACTCAACACGCATCTCAGTCAACCAAAAACAAGCGTCCGGAAACATTTGTGCGCGCTCAAGCAAACGTGTGCGCAAACACGCGCGCGCTCGAAACAGTGTCGGCTTACCATTCTGCTGCCGCACGGTTTTACTGGATATTTCGCGTTCTGCCACGAAAGCAGACAAGGGAACTGCCGTGCTCATTTTTTGCAGCTAAATATATTAAATGCTACCCCTAGTAATCGAAATCCAATCTACCCCTAGTAATCCAATGAGCTTAGCCCCGGGTCTAGACAATGACACTCCATTGACGCAGCCGGAGCCGCGCCAGCACCGCACGTTATAACCACTACGTAGAACTGAAACAGTGAGTAACGTGTTTGTCACTGATCGTCAGCACGTCCCTTCCCGTCAGCACGTCCCGTCGCGTAGACTGAAATCGAAGCAAATGCTCATAACCTAATTGTTACTGCTCCATGATTTCACCGTATGTGATTCAGATGGGTGTTCAGTTTCGAAGGTGGGTCAACAGTGAGCGACGGAAGACAGACTGATCCGAACGGGTTGGGTGCTTTTTGTCAGTGTTTCATCACTGTGGGGCTTGCCGCACCCACCGCAGCCCGAACTTGGGGCTGGACGAAAATCTTTGGTCATTCACGGCAAAAAGAGTCGTGGTCGTCGAACAGATGAATCTGTGTTCCACATTTTGGGTGTGCGTGCAGAGAGGAATGGAATCCTAGTATTCCCACACTCTTGGTTTTATGTATCTGCCAAGTACTTCTTCTAGCATGCCGGCTTTCATGCAGTGTTCCGAAAGCGCTGTCCAGAAGTGGTATGTACCCTCATCAAAGGCATCTCGGAATGGGTGTTTGTTGAGGAAATCTTTCTTGATAGTTATCCAGCAAGCACTGACGTTGGGATCGTGTGCGGTGTAGTAGACGCTGAGATAGGAGCTGTAGCGCTGCCTTTTGTAGAACTCTGCCTGGTGGGCGGAAGTTCGTCTTTTCTTCACGCCAGGGCAGTGTCCGGTCACGCTCTCGGGCGCCTCGCTCTGGATGTCTTCCCAGGTCTTGAGGGGTACCAGTTCTCCGCGCCCTGTCGTGGTGGCCCTCCAATGGTCGATGTCCTCAGCCCCGGTGGCGTTGTTGACTTTACCCCATTTGTACGCATGGTACCAAACGTCGTACTCCGGGTACGCCTCGATATACCGCGCCAGCGTCTGTGTGCGCTCCGGGTGGATCATGTCGTCGTCGTCCCAAAATGACAGCCACGGCTGTGTCGCCCAACCAGCTAAGGAGAGCCTCGAGTCTGCCGCAACGGAGGCCGGCGCCTTGAAGTAAAACTTAAGACTTGGAATCGTACTCATATACTCTCCCATCGTCGGCGCTGTCCCCCGCCTTCTAAACCCAGACCCCGGTTCGAACCCCGGCTCAGAACCAGGTTCCGACCCAGGTTCCGATCGCGCCAAGGACGACGCTACGGGCGAATGCGCAATGGCGGTGTTAACCGAACTGTCTCGAACCACTCCCGAAGCGGACGCAAAGAACCGCCGCCAGTAAGATATCTGGTATTCCGATGGCTTCCGTGACGCATCGGGCAGCAGGTTTGTCAGGCACAGCCCCTGAATAGTGGTGTCCAACAACAACGTGTCCTTCTTCTGAATATGGCCCACTGACATAATTATCGTTTCTGCCGGCTTTAGCAATTGGTCAGCTATATCCTTGATCAACCGACTCACTGTGATGGGCCCCTTCTCACCCATAGTGATCAACAGCGACATAGCTGCCGTCGCCACTCGCATACTTACGGCTTGCTTGTACCTTGCGGAGCTACCTTGCGGATAACGCCTTCTTCTAACGCGGCTGCTGTCTCAACGAGCGGTCGCCTGAAACGCGACCCGAACGTGACAAAAAAATGCCCCCCCAGTGGCCCACGGTTAACAGCCGGACTAGGAGAGGGCACGCGACTGGTTTGTGGTTAGTAGCCGGACTAGGAGGGCATGTGACTGACCCACAGCTGTGAAGAGATTGGGATGATGATAGGGAGTTATTACAATTTGAAGTATCAAGCGACTGCAGACGAGAGGCTCACGGTTGTCACGGGCGAATACAAAGTGTGAACCCCCCCCCCCCCCC
>NW_011645782.1:0-955 GCF_000223845.1 Gregarina niphandrodes | reverse complement strand
CCCCCCCCCCCCCCCCCCCGGCCCAGCACTGGTTGTCTGTGTTGTGTTGGATTTTCCAAGGAAAATGATCGTGACTGAAAAATGTATTGAGCGTGGGTTGTTGACTTTGACACACCTGCTGAGTTGCCGAGTCCCAACCAATCAACTGACGATCGGGAAGGCCACGCGGAGGGTTACTCTCGAGGGTTATTTCCGAGAGTGACGGGTCATTCCCAACGGTCGAGGATGTAGTTGGTCTTCGCGGTGCCGGCTTTTCCGAGTGCGACTGTGACGGTGAGGTCTAGTGCGGTGCATGGTCCAGTCTCTTTGAGGAAGCCCACGCCGGCGGCTTCGTGATCGCTGCGCACGAGGGCGCCTTCGTCGGAGAAGGCCTCGATGACAGCTCGTACCTTGTGCAGTTCGGGTCGCAGGAACATAGGGAAGAGGCTCAGCGGCACTTTATGTGATTGGTCCCGGGCGTCTTTGAGCAAGAAAATGACGCCGTCCTCCAAAACCGTCGGCGCTCGGTCGTTCCACAAGTACGGGTACTTGCAGATGCCCACCACCTCTGTGCTTTGCCCGTTCAGGCTCCACTCGCTAGGCAGAGACCCTTTCGCGTAAGTGTAGTGGCTCACCGGATTCCGTCTCCCACTCGCCTCTGCTTCCGCACACTCCTGTGGCCCCCCATCCTCCTGCGACGCCCCATTCTCCGGAAGCTCCGCATCCCAGGCGAGCAGAGGCGTCGCCTGCGGATGAACGGCCGTAACGAGGCCGGCGAAGCCATATCGGCGACGCGGATCCGGGCGGAACTCCACCTTCGCCGCCCGCGGCAAGACGGCTCTAGCGAGGTGAGCCCAGGAGACCGCACCACCGTCTGTCACCAGGCCCTCCTCTTGTCCGCGCGTCCGCAGATGTCCAAATACTCCCGAGAAGGGGACTTCCGAGCTGGAGACTCGGGGACGTCAGACCCACTCCT
>NW_011645781.1:280961-285593 GCF_000223845.1 Gregarina niphandrodes | reverse complement strand
GTCCGTTGTCTCGGTGCCTGTGTAGTCGTGGTCCTGAGTAGTGTCGGTGCCTTCAGTGCCTGTCATGTCCGTTGTCTCGGTGCCCGTGTGGTCGTCGTTGGTGGTATTCTCGGAAGTAGTATCAGTGCCTGTCATGTCCGTTGTCTCGGTGCCCGTGTAGTCGTGGTCATGAGTAGTGCCGCTACCTTCAGTGCCTGTGTTGTCGTGAGTAGATCCCGAGCCTTCGGTAGCGGTACTGGTTTCCTCGTACGTCGTAAACGTGGCAGGAGCATTAGTCGTGTCTTCAGTCGTATAATCAGTGGTCGGGTCAGAATAGGCGGTCTGAGAGCCCTCAGTGCCAGAGGAGGAATCTTCGTCGCCGGTTGTTGATTCGTCGGTTGTTGATTCGTCAGCAGCGGCTGCCTTCTTTTCGTCAACTGCCCATTGGTCAGCGGCCTGCTCCCCGTCAGCACCGATCTCCTGGTCAACGGGCAGCCATGACCCCTCCAGGTGGTCGCTGAGGCCAACGGAGTCCACAGCTGAGAGAGACCGATGGCCGCCGTACGCTTCCGAAACTTGGACCACGCACGGATTGTCGCTGACGAGCCCACTCCTGACCGCGCCGTCACAGTCGTCAAAAGTGGGACTCAACATACCCTCAAACTCATCTTGCGTAAACGTTCGGCAAACACTGTCTTGGCTGAAATAGTTCCAGTAGACAAAGCGGTCATCAGTCAACATTAACAACCCACAGTCCGAAGGAGAAGCCACATCCGCGAAAGCCGTACCGGTCCTAGCAGTCCGCCCACCAACTACCGTGCCCCGCGACACCAGTCCAGCCTTCACGCTATCTGATCTGCAGTGCGAAGGGAACGAGTCGTCGCGGGAGAGGCAGGTCAACTGGCACTCCCTCCAAGCACTGTAGTTAACGAATATGGATCCAGTCAGTCCACAGATCTTCATATTTAAAAAGAGAGGTTCTAGAAAAATACAAAAAACCCCAACCGACCAATAAAAATCCACGTGTTGCAAGGATCAAAAGGCGGCGAAAAAATTATGGAGTACAACTCTGACAACATCTTCGCCAAAATCATCCGCAAAGAAGTAACGGTTTGGGCAAGCACGCGCTAACTCTTTGACTCCGTAGATCCCTGCTCATGTAATCTTCGAAACGGACGTTTCCATCGCCATATTGGATGCATTCCCGGCCACTGCGGGCCACTCGTTGCTGATTCCGAAATGCGAAGCTGTCACACTCGCCGACCTAGCAACCCAGGATCACCTATTCTGCGGGAACCTCATGCAAGACCTCGCACGCCTTAACAAAATTGTCTCCAGTTTCAGAAAGACAACGGCCGTTAACACCGTCGTGAACTCGCTTCCCGACTCGGGGCAACTCGTTCCCCACCTGCACTTCCATGTCCTTCCAAGGTCCGCCGGGGACAATCTGCTCCGACACCCAAAAAGCGCCGCGTCGATGATTAGCCCTGAGGAAGCAAAATCAGTTCTCGGCGATATGAAATCAACCTAAAAGAAACCGAAGCTGCAGGCTAGAGGAATCGCAAACTGTGAAACAACCACCTTCTTCGAATGAAAGACGGACTTGACGTTGTAACCACTTTCCGCGACATTGTCGAACGAGTGAAATGTTGGTCTTTGACATATTTTTGCCATGCCCTGCCGAATTCCTCGTTCGAGACACTGACAATCTCGAGGGACCCAGCTTTTTTGAGCGTCATTCCGAAGCACACACGTGTGCGCTGCTAAATGCGGCGCATTTTAGAGTCAGTCTGGGAGCCCTGAAGCACTATACTTGTATGGGGGGATGCTCTCTGCATCCATTCCCTGAAAAGCGCATGATGAAGTGCCTGAATTCGCTTACTGGAATTTGCTTTCTAGCCTTTTATAGAACAGATCCTTCTCGTCGGCATCCAAGCCCCGCGACAGGGTTTGCAGTTTCGTCAGCATCTCAGATTCCTGTCAGAATGTATGTTTTCAGAATTCTGTATTGTCAGAAAGAACGTGTCCAGAAAGCACGTGTTTCCCGGGATGCATTACCAGTTTATTTTTAGCGTCAAGGCTGTTTGCGTATTGTTCTGGAATGACGAGACTGCTTCTGGAAACAGCGTTGCCATCATGGACAGCCAGGAGTTGGAAGTCCTGGGGTTTAACGAGCTTAGTTGAGTCCTGGTGATCCTCGGTATTGCTGTGCGTCCTCGGAGTCAAAGCACGTCCGCCGGGCATGAGCGGCAAGGTCATGAACAAGCTGAATGCGGCTATAGTCACAGGAGTCAAGCTAGAAGAGCAAAGATTAGGGGCAGCTACGTGTCCTTACTCAAATGCACATTGCCTCATCAATTCTCTTTGTCCGTTCATCATGACGTTGTACGGGCCTAGTGCAATGTCCCGACTGTCCCCGGCGACAATAGGGGGAATGACGCCAGCGTAGAACACCTCAGTGTCGTAACAGTTGGTGATTCTGCAAAGAAGACCCTTCTTCGCTGTCTCTCGGCCTGATCACACATGAACAAGTTCATGTGTGGTCATGAACAAGTTCATGTGTGGTCATGAACAAGTTCATGTGTGGTCATGAACAAGTTCATGGGCGCTAAGGTGTGGCTTACATGATGCTAACAGCTGCGGCGTGAACAGTGGTGTTCATACAGTGCAGAATGTTCAGTGAAGTCCCTACCGCAGGGAGCACGACTATGCACCGGTTACAATTGGAAATGTGTACGGATCGGAACTTTGTATTGGCCACGATTGTCGAGTAGAAACAATCGACAATGCTCAGGTCGCCGGAGCTGGCAGCCACTTGGGGAAGAATGAAGAACACTTCCCGTCTTTTTCCGTAGATGAGCAAATGTTCGCAGGATGCGGCTCGGTAGCGCTTGAAGATGGGGGCCCGCGTTGGCCGTGTGGGCCGACTTAGCGCCGAGCAGGAGGTCACGTCAACGGACGCAATGGCCAAGGGCAATCCTTTGCTGAGAAATGCCCCGAATTTGCTCACCGAAATCACCGTAGATGTGTCCTTCACGAGCGTGTTCCACTCTTTGAATAACAGATTCTCCAATACTGTACTCGTGGCCGGTGACCGACGCCCTTCCTTATTGTGTCGCAGCTGCAACACCAATGCCAGGTAACGCAAATGCTGCGCTACAATTGCAGGTTCTTCCGGAGGATCTAAAAGAGACGGTCCTGAACCGATCTGCTCTCGCTTACGTTTGCACCCTTGGTTAACGTAGTCCAGCGCAGCGTCGAAGTGGAAGCCAATGATGCACAACAGCGTCTGAAAAACATGCGGTCGTCGTGGCCTGCCGCCACCGTCGTGTGCTCACACCTTGCGACATGTCCAAGAAGGTGGGTTTCGGTCATGGCTAACTGTGTCAGCTATCGTGCAGGACATGTTGCGTGAGAGTTGCTCACGTAGACACTGTCGTTGAAGGTTTCCCGTAGCACGTGGGCTAGCTCATCCGTGTCCTCAGTTTGGGACGTTGAGTGTTTGTCCGGACTGTTGAAGCCGTTGGCGCCGTTGACGGCTTCGATGAGCCCGTCACTGATGCTCCGCGGCCGTTGAGTGGCCCGAGGTGACATTTCATTCTTGGCCGCGTTGAGTATAGCCGCTTTGTTGCTGTTCACTTGGGACTGGCTCAGCCGCGACCGGAAGGTGTACAGCCATAAGACCACGCAGAAGTACCGGAACTCAATTGCACAGTCCTCTAGCTGCTGCCGGGTGATGAAGCCGTGGCCCAGTCCCGGTGCCTGGCCCAGTCCGGGCCCCTGACCGAGTCCCGGTCCCTGGCCTGACCCGGGTTTGAGTACAATAGCTTCTCTTATGAATCCCTCGGTCTGAAGAGCGAGCAACTCGACAGCCATTCGATACCATAGTCCCTTTTTCAGTTGAGGGGGCATTTGCATCCGACTGTCCGGCAAAGCCTTTGCTGTTTGTGACAGCCAGTCTGACAAGGTCAAAGTAAGCGGCATACATGCTCGACTGAGCCCTGTCGGCTGCCTCACTGAGAGCGGCTTCAAATCAATATCTCGGTACTTTGTTTTCCACAACGTCTTGCACATGCCGCTCATGTACGACAACAACGAGGCCTCCGACGGCTTATTCGGCAACGCCAAATACACGTTGTCCAGCAACTCCACTCTTAGGTAATACACATGACCCCTCAATCCCCAAATATCTCTCATCAGAAAAACATGGTTAACGCCAAAGGTCTAGACATCTACCAGCTATGCGATTGCGCAGATCAACTATGTAACACCACCAGCACCAGGCCATCATTTTCCCAGCCCCCACGAGATCTGGAGCGATTTCCACGAGATCTGGAGCGATTTCCACGAGATCTGGAGCGATCTCCACGAGATCTGGAGCGATCTCCACGAGAACACCGCCAGAACACCGCCACTTTTTTAGTCATCAACTGTGCACCGCAACTGGAGGTGCTGATGGAAGCGCAGAATCATTCACATTCACAGCTGACAAGGTGAGCCAGACGTGTTGAATTCGTCACGAATTTTAGGATACTACTGGAGATTGCAGGTAACACAACTCAATCGTCAGCATATCAACAGATCGAACAACTTACAAAGGTAACTCCCCACTGTCTAAGGTTGTGAAATGACATTCCTACTCACTCTGTTAAG
>NW_011645781.1:278006-280941 GCF_000223845.1 Gregarina niphandrodes | reverse complement strand
CCACGAGATCTGGAGCGATCTCCACGAGATCTGGAGCGATCTCCACGAGAACACCGCCAGAACACCGCCACTTTTTTAGTCATCAACTGTGCACCGCAACTGGAGGTGCTGATGGAAGCGCAGAATCATTCACATTCACAGCTGACAAGGTGAGCCAGACGTGTTGAATTCGTCACGAATTTTAGGATACTACTGGAGATTGCAGGTAACACAACTCAATCGTCAGCATATCAACAGATCGAACAACTTACAAAGGTAACTCCCCACTGTCTAAGGTTGTGAAATGACATTCCTACTCACTCTGTTAAGTTAATGCTGTATTAATTGATGTGTTATAGAAATTAGACGTAGCTAGAGCAAATATACGAACGTTAGAATCCGAAAAGAGATCGTTAGAAGACAAGTTAACTTCTTGTCAACAGCAATTACGTAAGTCTCATAAGGCGTTAGAATTCCAGGCAAGACGAGTACTCCAAGCGAAGACATTCAAGAAGCCACCAAGACTGGCGCCACCTGAAATATATGGTCAGCATCCCGCTGCTTATATGGGCAAGAAATCAGGATTGGTAACCGTCCATGATCCAGTTGTTGCACCGGACAAGAACGTGATCACTAAAACCCCGTAAAAACTTTTTTTGCCATGGATCCTAAACGTCAAATCTTGATTCTTCTATCCGATACGGGAGGTGGGCACCGGGCATCAGCAGGTACACATTACACGGAGGGAGCCATACACTGTGGTAATACATGGGAGCACACGTTTAAGAGGACACACACAACGCACACAGGTTTGTTCCATGAACTTGTGGATCACACGTTTGTGGATTACTTGCTTGTGGATCACACGTTTGTGGATCACACGTTTGTGGATCACTTGCTTGTGGATCACACGTTTGTGGATCACTTGCTTGTGGATCACACGTTTGTGGATCACACGCTTGTGTTGGTTGAATAGTGTGTGTTGGTTGAATAGTGTGTGTTGGTTGAATAGTGTGTGTTGGTTGAATAGTGTGAATGTAATTGTTGGTATAGGGGCGATAAAGGAAGGATTGATATCATTGTATGGTGAAGATGCGTTGGAATTTACGATCTTGGATATTTGGACTCAGTATGGTTCATGGCCGTTTAATTCGTTCGTTTCTGTGTACCGATTTGCGTCTGAGAATCCTTGGTGTTGGCGTTGGATGTATGAGAGCTCTAAGTCGCCGATATCACGTTCTTTATTTCTGGCTAGTGGGTATGCTGTGTCAGGACAGAAGTTCAAAAAGGTATTGGATGAGTTACGTCCTGACTTAATAATTTCTGTGCACCCATTATGTCAGCATGTTCCATTACAGATCTTGGAAGAGTTGAACGAGGAGAATGGGTACAAGCCTCCGTTTGTAACGGTGGTAACAGATCTTGGGGGTGCGCATCCGACTTGGTTTCACCCAAGAGCAACACGTGTTTATGTACCTTCGACTACAATCCTACAGGCGGCTAGAACAGAGGGAGTTAATGAAGCGAGACTTAAACACTTTGGTCTGCCACTCAGAAAACAATTCTGGACCAAACAAGACCCGCCTACCCCGGCAGGCATGCGTCAAAAACTGGGGCTACGCAGAGAATATCCCACTGTCCTTCTCGTCGGTGGAGGCGAGGGAGTCGGAGCACTTGATTCAGTTCTAGAAAGTGTCATGACATGGTCACTAAAATCGTCCGAAGAAGTCAAACAGATTAACGTTGAGGAAGGCGATCTACTCAGCGAACTACAGGTCATTATAGTCTGCGGAAAAAATGAACACACTCGTGCGAAAGTGCTTAAGGTTATCGATGACCTTAATAATATATATCCAAACCAAATTACATTAGATAACCGCAGCGCTCAATATACCGGTCCCGGAGCTGTAAATACCGACGCACGTAAGTACTTCGCCAAGGATCGTGCCGCATCCGAAAAGCCTATCACCATTCGCTCTGCACAGTACGTAGAAACGCCCCTCCGCATGGAACCAAGAGGCGTTGATTCTAGAGGCGTTGATTCTAGAGGCGTTGATTCTAGAGGCGTTGATTCTAGAGGCGTTGATTCTAGAGGCGTAGAGCGAGATTTACCCAGCTCCCACAAAAAGGAACCAGACCTCGTCCCTATGCCCACCGGCATGGATCAAATGCCCCGTCGTGCCCAACCTGTTGCCACCTCTAATGTCGATTTACCCAGTGACTTTGAACAGGGCGCTGCGGCCCTCATGCGAGAAGAATCCGTGGAGGCCGAGAAACAACGCGTCAAGAAACTTCTGGAAGAAATGGAAAACGGTATAGAGGAAATGAAACCGCTCAAGGTGGACTGCAAACGCTCGGGAAGCCGCGAATCCCACATGCTCCACGCCAACGACCCGATCGGAGACCAAGTGACTCCCAGCCAACTTCTTCCTGGGCAGCGAAGCCCTGGGCGGCAAAGCCCTGGGCGGCAAAGCCCTGGGCGACAGTCAGGTGGGCAATTAGGAGAACAGTTAGGAGACCAGTTGAGCGGAGACCTGGACAATGAGGCTGGCCAGGTGGTGAAGACGAAGCGGCAGAGTCTGATCAACAACGACGGCGGGCCTCCAAAACCGGTGGTGCATCCATTGTCTGCGCGTGCGGAGACGGAGGACAACGACATCCACGTTAACGCCGTGGTGTATGGCTTCGTTAGCAACATAGATGAACTCATGGGCGCTAGTGACTTGATTGTAACCAAAGCGGGTCCTGGGACCATCGCGGAAGCCACTACACGGGGGCTGCCCGTTCTACTGAGCAGCTACATGCCCGGGCAAGAAGAAGGCAACGTGTCCTATGTTCTCAAAAGCCGATTCGGCACCTACTGCGACGATGCTGAGAAACTCGGACTCATTGTCCGAGAGTGGCTCCTAAACCCCCGGTTTGAAGTCAAGCTCGACAACATGCGATACAGGTCCGC
>NW_011645781.1:277222-277986 GCF_000223845.1 Gregarina niphandrodes | reverse complement strand
AAAGCCCTGGGCGGCAAAGCCCTGGGCGGCAAAGCCCTGGGCGGCAAAGCCCTGGGCGACAGTCAGGTGGGCAATTAGGAGAACAGTTAGGAGACCAGTTGAGCGGAGACCTGGACAATGAGGCTGGCCAGGTGGTGAAGACGAAGCGGCAGAGTCTGATCAACAACGACGGCGGGCCTCCAAAACCGGTGGTGCATCCATTGTCTGCGCGTGCGGAGACGGAGGACAACGACATCCACGTTAACGCCGTGGTGTATGGCTTCGTTAGCAACATAGATGAACTCATGGGCGCTAGTGACTTGATTGTAACCAAAGCGGGTCCTGGGACCATCGCGGAAGCCACTACACGGGGGCTGCCCGTTCTACTGAGCAGCTACATGCCCGGGCAAGAAGAAGGCAACGTGTCCTATGTTCTCAAAAGCCGATTCGGCACCTACTGCGACGATGCTGAGAAACTCGGACTCATTGTCCGAGAGTGGCTCCTAAACCCCCGGTTTGAAGTCAAGCTCGACAACATGCGATACAGGTCCGCCAAGTGCGCTAACCCCACCGCCAGCATCGACATCGCTCGGGACATAGGACGCCTCATTGGCCTCAGGGAAGTGCCGTCCGCTCGTTGATGGAGCTACTCATTGACAGTATTTCGCTCAATTATTGCACAACTATTACACGTGGAACACCACAACTACTCTATAACTATCAAAAGACCATGCCCACCAGGGACCATGCCCATCAGGGACCACGCCCACCAGGGACCATGCCCA
>NW_011645781.1:275599-277202 GCF_000223845.1 Gregarina niphandrodes | reverse complement strand
CCCGGGCAAGAAGAAGGCAACGTGTCCTATGTTCTCAAAAGCCGATTCGGCACCTACTGCGACGATGCTGAGAAACTCGGACTCATTGTCCGAGAGTGGCTCCTAAACCCCCGGTTTGAAGTCAAGCTCGACAACATGCGATACAGGTCCGCCAAGTGCGCTAACCCCACCGCCAGCATCGACATCGCTCGGGACATAGGACGCCTCATTGGCCTCAGGGAAGTGCCGTCCGCTCGTTGATGGAGCTACTCATTGACAGTATTTCGCTCAATTATTGCACAACTATTACACGTGGAACACCACAACTACTCTATAACTATCAAAAGACCATGCCCACCAGGGACCATGCCCATCAGGGACCACGCCCACCAGGGACCATGCCCATCAGGGACCATGCCCATCAGGGACCACGCCCACCAGGGCCATGTTCATCATCCGGGAAAAAGACTGAGAAGGGGAAGCTGGGTCGCAGGCGGAGCTCCGATAAAAGGGTCCAGTGCTATTTTCTCCATTTCAAGAACCATACATCTCGGTCTCAGTGCTGTTTTCTCCATTTCAAAAACCGCACGTCTCCAAGTACCCTGCAAAGCGACCAGTGTCAATCGATATCCGACATGTCCACCTAGCGGGTGTGTGTATGTGTGTGGGTACCTGGGATTCTTTCGATTTTGCACGAGCACGAATATGAGGAAGGCGAAGAGCATCCCGCCCACGACACAGAAAGCTATTCCGATGGATGGGTTTCTTCCGCCGACCCAGGACATCTGGCTGAGCATGATGTATTTCCTTCCTGAGAAGGACTCTACAGGGTATCTGTTCACCACATTGATCTCCATAGGTAGCTTCACTTCGTCTTTGATAACACCATACAGCTTGCGGAACTTGGGTAATGCCGCGTTCCTCATCCAAACCATGAAATGAGGGTTCTCCATTTTCCCTGGGAAGATGGACTCATCAAGCCACTGGTCCAACATCTGATACTCAACCGACCCGTCGTCCACTGGGTTTTTGAACTCTGATTCTGCTGACCAAACAATATCGTCTGCTGTTTCATGCAACGTATAGTCCGGCACAGAAATCGTGTCGTTGAACACCGCAGCCGCTGCCAACCCGCAAGGCGTCTTAATTCGGTAACCATCCGACGACAAGGCGAGCGGTTCGCACTCCGTTATCCGCGATTTGTCCGTCACGATTTTGCCACTGCATGATGCTCTTTTTTACGCTGCTGTCTCGCCACCCCGCGCTCTGTGTCGCCAACCCGTGCTGCGTGTCGTTTGCTGCGGTTACTGAAGTTGATCCAGGTTGCGAGAAAGCAAGTATCTCCGGTGGTTCTGGTAGAAACCCTGCAGAACGTAGTACAAGTACAACGGCGGCTTGATGGTGTCCGCGGACGAGGAAAGGGGCCACCGACAGCTGCTCTTGTCTAGCTTGATGACTACATTCTCCACGGACGGCTTTCCTGCCGTGGTCGCCGGTCCTTTATACTCAACCGTACACTCCACTGCATGGTTCGAAACTAATATTAGAGCGACACCTACAGAAAACCTCCGTCGCATCCCCCTGGCTACGGGGTTTCTCCACCCCCTCCCCCACTTCACCCCCC
>NW_011645781.1:269748-275020 GCF_000223845.1 Gregarina niphandrodes | reverse complement strand
CCCCCCCCCCGGTCGTGCCCGCCGATTCGACTCGTCAATTCCGTGAAAGTCGCTGTCGGCGACAGAGTTAAACAAGTGACAGCCAACAGCATGTATAGATGGCTGCCACGCGCTCTGATTCACACTGGTTCTTTCCACCGATTCGTTCCGTCGGTTTGCTCCATCGACTCGTGGAAAGTTCAGCCCCTGATTTCCATGCCGCATTCAATCAGTGTGTTAGCCCCCATCGTGCTCCTGTCCATGGCATGCCCGGTTGAGGTCCCGCTGGTTGGTATTTGCGGCCGCGATTCAATTGGCCCGGGGATTTCTTGGGTGAGTGTGTGCGGAGTGTGTGTGTGCGGTGTGTGCGGTGTGTGTGTGTGCGAGGCGATACCTAGACCAATGCAGAGGGCAGAGAGCACGGCTATGGCGGAGATGATGATTGTAGGGCGGACGACCGGTTGCCAAGCGGAAATGGTTTGTTGGGCGTATGCCTTCTGACGGATCCCGCCCACGACCTTATCTTTATCCAAAAGCATAAATAAATTATGAGCGCCGACAACCGCAGAGTGTACGTGGGCAACCTCGCGTGGCGCGTCAGATGGCAAGACCTCAAAGACCATATGAAGCAGGCAGGTGAGGTGCGCTACGTCGAGATTATCGAGTCCGACGGACGCAGTAAGGGCTGCGGAATCGTGGAGTACGCCGACGCAGAAAGCGCCGAACGAGCTATCCAAACCCTCAGTGACAGTATGCTCTTCGACCGCAAGATGTTCGTCCGCGAGGACCGAGAAGGCCGCCGCAACCCCACCCGAGGTTACGAAGTTCGCATCCCGCCTCCCACCGAGGAAACCAATGGAAGACAACTCTATGTCAACAACGTAAGCCCTTGCACTCTCCAAACTGGCCACGACGTGTGGAAGCAAGTGGACACTGACACGTCTGCACATGGAAGCGTATGTAAAGCAAATCGGCAAGACCTTGCCCGGCCAACACCATTTACTGCGTCGTAATTCGGTGCTTCGCGGGCAAGGATGCTTGCTTTTCGGGTCAAGCACGCGTGCTGCCTCCCAGGCAAGGCCGCCTGCCTGCCTGCCTGCCTGCCTGCCAGGCAACGCCGCCTGCATCGCTGACGCCGAAGGTTCGGTCGCCCGTCACGGCGACAGTTCGGTAACACAAATAATGGAGCCCCTGATATCCTTGTTGTAGCTTCCGTGGTCAACCACGTGGACTGAGTTGAAGGACCTGTTCGGAGGCAATGATGAAGTGGAGAGAAGCGACATCGCAACTGACCGTGACGGTCGCTCTCGCGGGTTTGGGTGCGTCATAATGAAGACGGCTGAACTCGCGAATCAGAAGATCGACGAGCTCAACGACAAGGAGTGGCAAGGAAGAAGGCTCTTGGTCAAGCTCGACCAAGGCCCCAAACGTGAGCCAATCGCTTAAGCTCGCCCCCAGATGTAGCTTCTTAGGCTGTCACGACAATTTTTCACATTCCTGTTTTGAGACTAACGCTTTTGTGGCTGGCCGGCTTCCAACACGCACTGCTGCACGACATCATGGACGAGGGACCCATAACCATAGAACACTAATAAGGCATGGCCGTGAGGACGAAAGGTGGAGGTCGGTCGAAGAGGCCGAGGTCGAGGGAAAAAGGGATCGGAATCGGGGCGGATAGGAAACAAGAGGGACGGAAACAAGAGGGGGGCTGAAGCACGGAGGCAGAGGCTCACATCGTCGTTGGGGAGGCGTCGGAGGACCGTGGCGAGTCCTGGAAAGGCAACGACCCAGAAGAACAGGCTGATGGAGAACTGCCAGGAGTAGGGGATGAGGCGGTTGAGGTCGAGTAGCCAGGCCATGGCGACTCCGAAGCCTTGGACGGAGCGATACACGGCGACGTAGTGAGGGACTTTATGGGGGTGGTTTCGTCCGAGTACCGAGAAGAGCCACAGGGCGAGCGACTGTGAGACGGTGTCGAGGCCGCCGTAAAGGAAGAAGGTGGCGAAGGCTAGAGCGGCGTAAGTGGGGTCGCCAGCTACGTCGAATGTGCCGGGTGGCATGGTGAGGTAGAAGGTAACCACTAGTGCCTGGCCGAGAGCGACGTAGAAGAGTAGGAGGCTGCAGGCATTCCAGGCGCGATGGCGGACACTGAAGCGAAAGTCATCGACCACGTGTCCGTGAATGACGCCCGCGGGAATGCGCCCTAGCCAGTACATGAAGCAGTTGAGACCTCGAGTGCGTACATTGAACAGCCCGTAGTTCAGGCCGTTGAACAAGTAGGTCTGGTGGAAGAGTGAGGCGAAAGCAAATACCAGCAACAGCTGCATGCTGCGTTCCTGCGTTGCCTCCCACAGCGCCCGCAGGTCTTGCCGCACATCCACTTTGCCCGGTGGGACCGAAAATGAAGTGCCGGGTGTAACTGGAAACGAGAACAGAGAGTCGTCAAAAACCGCACCGGTTGGGGGAGCGGCGGCTGTGCTCGTTTCATGAGCGCGGGCCTTGGCAGCGGGAGCACTGGAAGGTTCTTTCTTCATTGGGGAGGGCGTCTGCGATGTAGGCTGCGAGATCCCACTGGGCGCGCAACCGGGGAAGAATCCGGAAAGGGAGTTGGCGGGAAAAGAGTGGGCGCTTAACATATTTTCGGAGTCCAGAGGGCTTCTGTCCTGGATCGCGGCTGATAGCTGAGTCGGCCTGTACGGCTTTATCAGGGTCGCAAGAAACACTCCGACAAAAGTAAGGGCTATCATGAAATAGTACCCCTTCACCGAAATGCCCAGCGACGCCGGTCCCGCGGAGTTCGGAAGGTTGTCGTCCGTACTCGGCACTACCACTTGGTTCGTGGGAAGAACCACTTGGTTTGAGACGTGTTCAACATTGCGAATATTGAGTGAAAACGCTAGCAGCCCTCCGAGGGCTGCACCTGTGGAGAAGACGCCAAACAGAATTGTGTTGGCGTAGCCCTTCTTATTCTCGGGAGGATACATTATCGTTATCGTTGAAACTGAAGTCCAAAGTACCCCTGATCCGATTCCGTCAACTAGTCCAATCGCCCAAATCGCTCCGAGCGGCACCACGTGAAGAAGACTCCGACCCATTATCAGGACCAAAAAGACCGTTGTTGTAGTCGTGCCCATCAAGCAAGCCAACCGGAACCCAGCAACGTTCACAACTGCCCCAGTAGCCCATCCTATTAACGCAAACGAAATCGAACTACCTAAGTTGACTATGGTTGCCGCCTGGACATCTCCTGTCCCGTAAGCGCCACATGCATTCAGCGCATTCAGAATTCCTCTCGAAAATGTAACGCATAAGGCGCCTATTACAATTTGCACCCACGGATCAGACAGCGACTTCGATGAAGAAAACCACCACCGTGAAGCTGATTCTCCCTCCGTTGCCTTGAGAACAAACTGCTCACAGTCACTTATTGAGCTGTGCCGCCAGATGTCGTTATCCATTTGCGTGGCGGTGGAGTCACTGGAACAGATCAACAAAATTTTACTATGCAGACACTTACATCGACCCTTTCGGAAGATTTACTTCAATCGGAGAAGCCATTTCATTACAATTCATCACGTGTTTGCGGTTAATAAGCCATGTAAAATGCTTGTCTGACTCCTGGCGAAATCGTTCGATAGCGGTATGCACACACTTTTAATGACGCTTTGAATTAATTACTCTGTTGACTTATCTATCGTCTGTAAGGGCCTGAACGCTCCCTAGGGCTCCGATCTTGCGAATAAGAGCGCGAACGCGCATGGGGATCGGACCTATCCACAACGGACCTGACTTCGCGCTGGTCTTCCCGGCTGTTGCCCAATTGGAGCTCGTCAGACCTCCTATCCGCGCGGAAGGGTGGAACATCATCTCGGCGCGAGGGTGAAGAGCTGTCGCGGGGTCTGGGAGACAGATTCTCGCGTGCCTTCGGCGATTGACCGCCGCGTGGTAGCCCTTTGGGAGGGAGTCCTTTGGGAGACGGGTCGCGCGTTTTTGGCGACGTCGTCCTTCGGTCGTCTACACATCTTCGGTCGTCCAGCGGCCTTCGTTCGTCCACTGGCCTTCGATCGTCCACAACCGAATCTCTTGCGGGGTCTCTCACCGGATCGCTCGAGTTATCTCGGACACCTCTATAAAAGCCGTTTGCCCGATACGTTTGGCGGTCCCGGTCATAGCGATCGTTGTCTCTGTACGAGCTAGACCGGTAGCTGGGCCGGTCTCGCCGGTAGTAATCGCTGGGTTCTCTCCACCCTTGGGGACGATAAGGTCTGCTGTCTCTATAGTCATCGTAGCGATTGTAGTTACGTCTATACCTAGGGACGTAGTCTAGACGGGGTCGTCGATCCACGTCTTCATCGCTGTACCTTCGATATCTGCCTGAGTCATAGTCACGACGATCCGAGTACTCGCGACTGTACTCTGGCCGTCCTGACACGCACCGATCGTGCTCACTGCGATAACTCCTTTCTTCTGGATAGTCTGCTCGAGAATAGCTAACTCGGTCGCGATAATTACTCCTCGAATAGCTCTCCTTCATTCCTCCATCCTTTCCCCCGTAGCTGTCCTTCCCCCCGTAGCTGTCCTTCCCCCCATAACCGTCTTTACCGCCGTAGCCATCTCTGCCGTAGCCTTCTCGGGAGTAACCGTCTCGAGAATATCCCTCCTTAGAATATCCCTCCTTAGAGTAGCCCTCCTTGGAATAGCCTTCTTTAGAGTGCCCGGCAGCGCTCCGTCCGCTATCCAGGTCGCCATCGCGGCCATGCCTACCGTCCTCAGCACATCGGGCGTCCCGATATTTCCATTCCCTGGAGCCGCCGTCGTCCGGTCGACCACGGCGATCATACCTGCCCTGGGAACCGTCTCGCTTGCTTCGGTCATATCGATCCACATCACGATCGAGAGTGTTCAAGTCGCCTCGAGGACGTTTTCGCTCCGGAACCCGGTCATCAGAAGCGCGTCCGGAATCGGCTGGGCCGCGTACTTCGCGCACGGGCTTCTCTTCTCGCGGAGGAGGCGGTGACAGAATCTCCTCCTCTGGCCGTCCCAATTCGATGTCGTCAAAGTCTCTCTCGTCCCGGGGATGCATTCGCGTCGTAACCTCTTTTTCCTTTCGCCCTCTAAAATTTAATACCAGTTACCCCCGGGCCCCGTTCCTACTCGGCGCATGAGGATTGATTAACGTGATTCATATTCAACATGAACTGATGGAAGTGACCCAATCGAGCGGAACCTGACCCTCTTAAGTGGGCCCCTACCCCAACCCCCTACCCCCCTATGTAGACCTGTCCCCCCCCCC
>NW_011645781.1:268343-269728 GCF_000223845.1 Gregarina niphandrodes | reverse complement strand
CCCTACTGTGAGACTTCATTTAGGCCGGTCTCGGCGCTTCGGCTTACATCTGGTGAAGACGACTTACAGGTGGTGGTCCCTAAGTTCCCGTTCTTTCGCCTTGATTCGTTCCAACTCGTCTCCATCCGCGGGGTTGGTTCCAGCGGCATTTTCCGGTCGTGTCCACCATTCATTGCGCGAGAAGCGGCCTTTTTTGCCTTGCATTCCGACCATCACTGACTGGCCGAGGTAGCACTCTCGGTCTTTGATTGGTTGGCTGGCTACATCCTTCCAATGAAACTGCTCTCTGCCGCCTCGCGCGTGATCTCTGACAGGGGCGTCTGCCCCCCCGCTATTGTTTACTAAATCCATTCGCAAAAAAACACCACCGAGCTTCAGACACAAATCGCACCAAGGTTCTCATTAGACGCAATAATCTCAGACGCACTAATCTCAGACGTACCACTACTCAGACGTACTACTCAGACGCACACCACATTAGATGTCAATCAGCATACAGATCGTCATGACATCAGTGTCAAGAGCGCTCACTTCAAGGTCATGTTTGGTAATCGCCTTAACCTCAGTACCTTGAGAGTGTCGACTACCGTCAAACTTTTCACCATAACATATACCTCGGATACTATCACCCAATACCGAACCCTCACAAGTCAGTGTCGACCAATCGGAACAAATCAACTCTTTCGTCGACGCCTCCATCAATGTTGCAGGCAGCTCCAATTCCATCTCCCGGACCATAAAATATTGGTCGCAGTATAACTCAAACACACAGTTCACCACATTGAAGATAAACTGACTCAAATTCTCAGACTTTGGAATATCCACTGTCATCACTTCCTTTGGCTCTACACGACTCACATCAGTCATATAAGCATATACACCTTTGCATAGACCAACTAAACACTCATCGAACTTTCCCGTCGCTCGGATTCTAACATCAGCCGGATGGTCCTCATCTAAACACAATGACCATTGCCCTCAAGAATTCGGTCCTTATCCCTGCCCTCGAATTCGGTCCTTATCCCTGCCCTCGAATTCGGTCCTTATCCCTGCCCTCGAATTCGGTCCTTATCCTTGTCATAGGATGCCTCTTACATGAGTAGTTTTTAGGATGGTGCGGAACTTTACCGGCAACCGTTGCGACTACTGGAACCTCAGTATTCCTCGAAACATTCAAACCCACAAACCCGGCACCGGTGCCACTCCCTTCACTTCGCCTCCATCTACGGAATAATGAGCTTCAGAAAATCACGTTTTCATTACGGCTTTCTTTTAGTTATACGTTCGGAACCCAACATAAAATTTCTAGTCATTCCCGCACGTCATTCCCGCACGTCATTCAAATAATGTCTACGTACCAACGGGCTTTGGGGGGTTTGGGGGGG
>NW_011645781.1:264427-267787 GCF_000223845.1 Gregarina niphandrodes | reverse complement strand
CCAGGGGGGGAAGTCGTCATCGAATCTTATAGCCGCCGGCGACAACTCCCGTGTTCGCGTCTTCTATGAAGGATGCGTCCAGTGTTTTTTCTCCCTCGAGATACTTTTCAAGGATGTCCGCCAGACGGTCATCGGAAGGATACATATACTCCATCACGTCGTCAGTAGTAATGTTGGCGCCACTGGACACCTTGAGGCTGCGACCTAGATCTAGACATTGCGTCCATTCTTTGCGCTCGTTCGTCGACAAGCATGCAAACGGCCTCGTGTACAAAATACTGGCGTCCAGATTGCCCTGGGTCATAAAGTTCTTGGTCACAGAATTACGCACTTGTACATACTCCTGAGTGTTCTTGTACGCCGCCCCAAGGCATTGTTCCACTATCGATATGCTACTGGACGCATCGATTGTTTCCTGCTGGTTCACATCCGTCTTGGAGCTCTCAACCAGCACCTTCTCCAATATCGACATATAGATAACCAGATTCTACAAAGCGAGCGAGCGTTAAAGGCGAACTACTTCTACCCACTCTCCTTAAGTCCTACCCCCAACAACGAGAAGTCTCCCCCCAACAACGAGAAGTCTCCCCCCAACAACGAGAAGTCTCCCCCCAACAACGAGAAGTCTCCCCCCAACAACGAGAAGTCTCCCCCGTGCTGAGCGGGTCTTTTCTGGTGTATCCTACCTGCGGTGCTTACGTCATATAGAGATCTAGTGTAGGTGGCTCCATCTGCCAGTTCATTTGCAACGTTCCCGTAGTCGGTGCCGACGGGGAAGGGCAGTTGGTTGTACGATACGCCGTGTTCCACGGGCCATATGGGCGGAGCGTCTGCTTGGTTGTGAGTTCTGTGAAGCCATTTCATGATGACGGCGTGCCGTCTCTTCTTGGCTTTCAGTCGGACGGGGTCCCAGTCCGCTCGGTGCTCTTGCGCGTCCTCATCTCCTGCCCTGTGGCTTCCGAATGATGCTGTCGAGTCAGAATGCTTGGAACTGACGCTTCCTTCTTCGGTGCTGCTGTCGTCCTCAACTCGCGCCTGTCGTCGTTCGTTGCGGCGCTGATGGTTAATCAATCTCTGGTGAGCCGCTGGACTGGTTATCAAGCCCCCGTACGACTCGTTAGGCGGAATCGCTATCAACCGTCTCTTTTCCTTCCTCCAAGCCCTACTCCCCTCAATGACCTCGTAAAAGGCAGCCTCCACCGACCCTCTTTCCAACATAATACCTAATCGCCTCGTGGGGTCTTCACCTCCTTGGTCAACCGCCTGATCAGATGCCTGATCAGATGTCTGACCCACAACAGCGCCTGTTGTTTCGCCAGCTGTTTTTGTTTCGCCAGCTGTTTTTGTTTCGCCAGCTGTTGTTATTCTTGGTTCTCGAAAGAGGTGGTATTCTGGAACAATGAGATTCTCAGGAACAACGGACGGCGTTTCGCCTGTCTGAACCCAGGGTTCCGCCGGGTCCGACCCCCACGCAAACGGAGAAGTGATCACTTTTTCCTCAGGGTCCAGGTGCAACTTTTGGCTCAAATTCACAGCTCTTCGCCAAAGTCGAGGTAGCAACTCATATCTCATTAGTTTGTAGTTCCATCTCTGTAATTCTCCTTTGCTTGTGCCGCTGTCTCCAAACTCTTCCGGAAGTGTGTCAGTTGTAGGGCCGTTGGTTGCCGAATCGGCAGCCACCGCGGTGCCATTGATTGCGGCTCGACACTGTCCCAGTCGCACACCGTCTTGATAAAACTCGAATAGCTCCTGATCTTCTTTGGTCCTGACGGTAAGCGGCTCTTGGTCAATGTTCTTCCATTGGGGGATATCGAGTTCGTCATACCTCGCCAGGTCGTCTGTGAAAGGGCTGTGCTCGAGTTGTCGATTATAGAACCGGTCGTCATTACAAAAGGGGTCTTCTGAACGCTCGCACTCCTTGGGCGAAAGTATCTCAATTGGGGGCGTCCATGCGCGTCGTGCATCCCTCCGCCTCTCTTCGACAACCTTGGTGCGCAATGATGCCGGCAAGGCCGCTTCTATCGCTTCGTATTTCGTGCCAACGATGCTCCGCCGTGATTCCTTTGGAGCCGGGACATCCACCACTCCCCCGCCGTCCACTGCAATCAGCTTCCGCCTACTAATTCGGGGGGCCGGCAACTTTAGCCCATCCAATCTCCCCTGCTCGTTTGCCTTCCCCTTCCCAACGTCCCCACCACTCCGCTTTGAGCCAGCCCACGCCGAAAAGCCTTTCCGCTCTGCCAGCCTTGGCTCCCCCAAGCGCAGAGTTCGCCTCGATATAGATACGTTTCCCAGGTCCGCCATTAAATCAAGGTGCGCACCTCTCCCCAAGGTTTACACCCCAAGATTCACACCCTAAGTAAGGTCAAGAGGCGTAGGGGGTGACCGGAGAGGCGTAGGGGGTGACCGGAGAGGCGTAGGGGGTGACCGGAGAGGCGTAGGGGGTGACCGGAGAGGCGTAGGGGGATGTGAGGAGGGATGCGCCGGTGACACAATAAAATGAGGAAATCTTCTTCAGGACGCAACTTGTAGCCAAGACCGACAAGTATGGGCGTGACGGCCGGAGGAATATGGGGGCGGGACTGCGGCCCGTGCTCTGCAAGCCGGCACAGCCGTCCCGTACAGCTTTCTCGCAAATCGGTAAAAAGCCGACAATAATGCCTATGCCGACAACGAAAATGTGTATTACGTGCAATTCGGCACAGATTTCGAAGAGACATGACCGAGACCAACACGGCATACGAGACCTGCGAGACCCCCCGTGAGCAGACCAGGAGCCCACCAAAAGGTGGCAAACGACAACGAGCAATGCGACGCGTCAGAAACGCACTAGCTACCGTCAAAAGCTTCGCTCAGCTTGTGGTTGTCTGCATTGCGGAACAAGTGATTGATCTAAGCCAGAAAGCCTCGGCTGCTGTCCCGCCTCAACTCGTAGAAAGCCTGCTACGAATACCACTCCACGGCGCCCACATCGCGGCCAACAAAAATGTCGACGCCAAGGAATCTAACCCACCGACAACAGATGAGCAAGGCAAAGCTTCGGCGGCGAATCAGCCTTCATCTACGCCCAAAGCAGCGCCCAAAAAGCTTTCAGAATGCGACCGAATCAAGAGCGTCATCCAGTCCGAGCATAAGGGCTACATAGGGCTCGGAGATGTGGCAGAGGAAGCAGTGCGCAGAGCTCGAGAGCTACTCGGCTCGTCGTGTGACGCGTATCCGGGATCCCCGTCCAGAGCCGACACGGGCAAGGAAGCCCCCTTGCCGTCGCCTGCTTTCCCGGCGCCCAACAGACGTTCAGAATGCGATCGAATCAAGGGCGTCATCCAGTCCGAGCATAAGGGCTACATAGGGCTCGGAGAT
>NW_011645781.1:262363-263510 GCF_000223845.1 Gregarina niphandrodes | reverse complement strand
TCGTATCCGGGATCCCTCTCGAAAGTAGACACGGGCAAGGAAGCCCCCTTGCCGTCTCCTGCTTTCCCGGTGCCCAACAGACGTTCAGAATGCGACCGAATCAAGAGCGTCATCCAGTCCGAGCATAAGGGCTACATAGGGCTCGGAGATGTGGCAGAGGAAGCAGTGCGGAGAGCTCGAGAGCTACTCGGCTCCTCCACAGACGTCGGCAAGGAAGCCCCCGTGCCCCAACCCAGAGGATGCGAGCTAATTAAGTTGATAATCCAGTCTCAGCACAAGGGGTACATGGGATTGGGCGATGTTGCGGAGCAAGCGGTTCGAAAGGCTCGAGAGCTGGTCGGTTCCTCTTGTGTCAAGTCCGTTTTAGGCCCAGACGTGAGCAAAGGAACCCCCTCGACTGTTGCCTTTCCGTACACCGCGGGAAATGCCACTCCTTCCTCTAAGGTATCCAGCGCACACGAGCCGTCCACTCTCTCTTGCGCTCCAACCGCTCTATCTTGCGCCCCCGCCCTGACGCCTTCTCCGGCTCCGACCCGTGCCGCCCACCGTGGGGTCGTGACTGACGATAGTGTGAACGACAAGCACGGCTGGCTGCGTGCACGACGCAACCGGCGCCCGGTTCTGTGCCACTACGCCCGCCACGGGCAAAGCCTCCACTTCAGAGTCTACCCCGGCCGCGATAGACCGAGCCAAATCTCTATTTTCTTCCATTGAAACTCCCGCTTCCATACTGACCACATCCGACAAAGCGCAGAAGACTAATCCTACCTTACACTGTAAGCCGACAGGGGTCGAGCGCCAGGGATCGAGCGTCAGGGACCAAGCGTTAGGGACCAAGCGTCAGGGACCAAGCGTCAGGGAATCAGAGATGGTGATCGAGCGACGGAAGCAAGTGCTGTTACGGAGAAGGGGATATCTTACGGACGATGTCAGGAGCGGTACCGCTGGGGGGTGGTGCCCACTAGGAAGCTGTCCCGCTGGGAGACTGTGCCAGATGGGAGGCTAGGAGAAGGGCACGAGCCGGCGTGGGGCGAGCAGAAAAATGCTTGGACGTAAGTGCGCGGGTTTGATGACGTCGACGGTATCAATGAGGTGGATGGCTGCAGTAATCTGACAAACGTTTTGTCCGCTGGCGCATTGATATGGT
>NW_011645781.1:255065-262003 GCF_000223845.1 Gregarina niphandrodes | reverse complement strand
AGGGGATATCTTACGGACGATGTCAGGAGCGGTACCGCTGGGGGGTGGTGCCCACTAGGAGGCTGTCCCGCTGGGAGACTGTGCCAGATGGGAGGCTAGGAGAAGGGCACGAGCCGGCGTGGGGCGAGCAGAAAAATGCTTGGACGTAAGTGCGCGGGTTTGATGACGTCGACGGTATCAATGAGGTGGATGGCTGCAGTAATCTGACAAACGTTTTGTCCGCTGGCGCATTGATATGGTCGGCATTGATATTGTCGGTGCTTTTCGCAATGTCGGTTTCCCGCCGTCATGCCGATCATGAAAATGTGTCATACGTGCATTTCGGTACAGCTTTCGAAATAAGATGACTTTGATCAACCAAGTTGACAGTGGTAAGCGGTGGTCGAATGAGTTGCTCAAAGGGCGCAGGGTTACTAAGGGGCATCTGGCACGCGAAGGCAAGAGCTTCGGGATGGGTCTGGGCGGTCTTCGATGAAGAGCTGTCGAAGCGGATGCAGGGGCAAGGTGGGTCCATGATTTGTGGTCCCAGGTCCCTGGTTGGTGATGCCAGGTCCCTGGTTGGTGATGCCAGGTCCGTTTACTACGTCCTGCGTCCGTTTACTAGGTGCTGGGTGGGATTATCCTTGTTTCTTTAGCAGCGAGAGCGGCTTCGGCCAAGCTGAACAGAGTGGCAGGTATGGAGGGGTCTGCGGCTGCCCAAGACATGAAGGACGCGGGTCGTTCTTTTGCTGCGGGAGTGAAGAACGCGGCAGTGTCTGCGAAGCACAAGATCCAATCGGCGGCGGCCGCGGTTCGCGGTCGTGCGGATGAAATGGAGGAGAAGCGTTCTGCGAAGGCGTCGAGTAAAGCGACGAAGAACGCGTTGTTGGATGCGGCCAAAAAGACTGAAGATGCGAAATCGATCAATTGCGCACAGGCCAAGTCTGAGATGCAGGCGTTGCACGCAGGATACGTGGGTCTGGGTGATGTCGGTAAGGCCGCGGCGCGTAAGGCGAAGCACTTCCACTATTGCCCTACACCGGCCATGGCACCTGACGCTGTGAAAGGCGTGATTACCTACCAGGCCATGTCCAAGAAGCCAATGGGAAAGCCTAAGCGCATGAACTCGATGAAGGTGGAAAACAATCAACGTCGCGAATTAGCCGCCTTCGAAGACAAGGCAAAACAACCTACCATGGCCGGCGCCAAAACCGCAAACCAAGCATCGAACGCCGGGTTCCTTGGCCTCGCCGATATCGGTAAAGAAGCCGCCAAGGCCGCCAAACACTTCCACTATACACCCACACCCGGTGCCGCACCTGACGCCGTCAAAGGCGTAATCAGCTATCAAGCCGCCGCTACGAAACCCCTTGGCAAACCCAAACGCATGCCCTCACTCAAGAACAAACCCGCTCTCAAGAGCCCGCAGGTCGCCAATGCTAGTGCTGCCTTCGACGACAAACACGCCCGCAACAAAGCCTTCGCCGGCCTCTCCGTCACGGCACGCGACAATGTCGTCCAGGCCGCCCCCTCCCCCGTCCAGGCTCAGATCCAGGTCGACAAGAAGCAGTTGAGCGCTCAGGCCAAGCCCCCCCAGCAGGCTGGCGCCAAACGCCAGGCGAAGAAGAGCTCCGGGCACGCTGACGCCGTCGGCATGGCCGCCGCGCCCGCCTTGCTCAGTGTGGCCACCAAGTCACCTGCTGCCAGCAGCGCCTCCGCCAGCTCGGTCTCGGCCAGCTCGGTCTCCGCCAGCTCGGTCTCCTCCGTTTCGGCCTCAGCCAAGTCGCCTGCGGCCTCTTCCGCCGCGCCCTCAGGCCTGTCCGAGATCCCCTCGTCGCGCGGCTGGGGTGGAGCCGGTGTGAACTCGGCGGTAGCCGTCAAGACGCCCATGGCGTCCTCCGCTTCCGCCTCTCCCGCCGCCCCCTCACCCGCCGTAGCTCAGCAGACTCCCTCAGTCGCCGACAAGAAGACCTTAGCTGTTGGCTCGGCACCCGACAGAAGGATCACCTTGGAACAGCTCGCCAAAATGCGCCAGGCTGAACGTGACGCCAAGATCTCCAGCAACGTCCAGGCCAAGCAGCCAGTAGCAGTACAGGCTAAACAGCCAGTGGCAGCCCAAGCCAAGCCGGTGGCAGTGACCAAGGAGATCATTCCGACTGGACCCGCACGCGTGGTCCGGACGGAACCGTCGGCGGCCTCGGGACTGGGCGTGGCGGCGGCGAGCCGCACAAGTATCGCGACGGACATGAAGCACGGTGCCAAGTCGCTGGCCAAAGCGACGGAGCACGGTGCAACGAACCTGATGCACGGAATGCAGTCAGCCGGAGAGAAAGCCGCCGACCAGGCGGAGATCTTTGCTGAGGAGTCCAAGGAATTCGCTAAGACGGCTAAGGATGCGCTAAAGTCCACCGCCAAGAGCACTGGTCAGAACATCAAGTCCGCTTTCAAGAAGACCGGCGACTGGATCAAGAGCAAGACCAGCAAGACCCCACTCGCCCTTCAGGCCAAGGCACCCATGCTCGTCGCAGCGCCTGCGCCCGACGCACAGGCCACTCAGGAGCCCATGATCAGCGTCACTCGCAAAGTTGAGGTACTCCGCGATGGCAAACTCGTCCCCATTTCGGAAGAGACCAAGGAAGTCCCCGCCTCCCATGCCAAAGCTGGCACTGTTGAACCACCCAACGGAATGACGCTCCTCAAAAAGAGCGTCCTTCGAGCCGACGACGACGGACATGTCACCGTCGCACACTTCAGAGGTAAGAGCGACTTCTAGGCCTAATTCGGAGACACAGACATGGCCAGAGAAACTCGCCGAAATGTCACGTTGCAGGTGACACTCGCGATGTCTAGCACCACACATATTTTTCAACATACTTCTACTGCCAAGACTTTGCTAGACGGGAAATCAAGGAGAGGGGGAGGGGGGGGTACATCCGTGAGCACGGATGATAGTACGCACGTGGTCACGGATGATAGCACACACGTGTGCACGGATGATAGCCCGCCCGTGCGCAGGAGTAATTTTAATCATGGCGGCCCGGACCAAGATTTATGTTATTGACTTTGTATGCGGGTACAAGCGTGTTGAAGACACCAACTATTTCCGAATCAAATGGGAAGGGTGGCCGATGACCGCAGCAACCTGGGAGCCGCTTAAGCACATTCTGGATCCCTCGGCGGACATATTGCAGCAGATGGCGAACTCGAAGCGAGCGTGGGAAGACATGATGGAGCGAGGACTCCATACTGATGAAGTTCTGTTGGATCTCCCTGCGCGGCGAGGCCGGGATTCGTTGTCCGGTTCGGAGGGTCCGGGTTCGGAACAGCTGGGTGCTGAGCGCCCCGTTTCTGACCACGAGCCGGAGTTGCACGCATCTCGCGTCCCGGCATGGCGACACGACCGGACCTGGGAAGGTCGAAGAGCTGCCTACGACTGCTCAAGCGTGGACGACGGAGTTGAGATTCGGATCCCCGTCACTAGAGACCTCTATGACCAAGACTACCGCCAAGAAATGCTTGACGGTAGTCGGGCGACGCCGACCGCTGTCGCTCAAGACCGTCTCAGACGACCCGAAGCAAGCCTGCGTGCGAGCGGCTACTCTGCCCTGCCAGTGTTCGAAAAGGCGGCGTTCGACGCGACCCCGGCGAACAAAAAGAGGAGGCTGTTGTACCTCTCTGACGCCGAGCAGTGCGACACTGCCGAAACGGAAATGGAGACCGAGGCCGGTACGGACGTGGGAAGTCCCGGTGATGAAGATTGGTCGCCGCTCTCACACGCTAGTGGGACACCGAGATGGGCCACCCCTCCCTCTGGCTTGAGTCCCAGACGTTTGGCCCAAACGGGACAAAACCTGCCCGCTCGACGTTCTGCAGTGCAAGGCCGAGGTCAAGTGCCACCATCCCTGAGGGTGGCCGGCCAGGAGCGGCCGTGGCACGACGATATCTCTTGGCACTCCCGGTCAGACGTCGGACCCCGATATGCAGGCGCAGGTTCATTACGCCCTGCATCGACCCACATGAGCGACTCGATAGAGGCAATGACGGAGCAAATTGCGAAGCAGCTGGCGAAAAATCAACTGCTCAAATCGCGGCCGGGGACGCGTCTCGGTCACGAAGACGTTGCCCCCAACGCGTTCAATGCCGCGCTCATTCAACAACTGCTCCACATCCGAAATAGAGAACGCCAGTCGCGACCCTACGTCGACCCGCGGACCACCATACGACCCCGCATCTGCTTCTCACCTCCGGAGGCACCGCGGTTCGAAACCCGGGCTGCCCCCGAAGCTGCCCCCAAAGCTGCCCCGAAGCCTGCACCGAAGGCTGCCCCGGAAAGGGCCGCCCCGAAAAAAGCTGCACCGAAAACGGGCGGCAGGCGAGCGGCAAGTAAGAGCAAGGTCGGAACTGCCTCTAGCAGAACACGGCAAGCCACCTCTCTCCCGCCCGCCATGGACGAGGCGTGGTCCACTGAGTCGAACCTCGACAGTTCGTATCCCGACAACAATTCGTACCTCGACGGTTCCTGGCAAAGGACTGACGCAGTCCGCGCCGAGACGATCCGTCCTGACAAGGTCGTAGTGGACATAGGAGACGACGAAGTGGTCGCAAACGGCGACATGGCCGCCGAAGTGATCGCAGTGGAGAGCGGCGGGACTCCAAGTGAGTCGCTGGAGCGCGTTGTGATACGTCTAACGAGTATCCCTGAGACGTCCCCGGGTGGTTTGGAAAAGTGTGTTAACAGACCCCAGGATCCTGCGCCTCCGTTTCCGCCCGAGGAAGGCACGCCTCGGCCGGCCTCGTCGGGTTCTGGGGATGCGGACGTAGCCTCGTCGGGTGCTGGGTGCGCTGACACGCTGAGTGAGGGTTTTGACAAGCAAAAGCGCCTCGCGGAAGGGTTCGAGAACACAGCGGACGTGAGCGACAGTATCTCGGCTGCAACCGCGTGGGAAGAACGAGCCAGAGAGCCACCTCAGCAAGAGCCCCCTCAGCAAGAGAACGAGCACTCTGGGCTGTGCGCGTCACCGGACCAGAGGTCCGCCAAGGTTCGCGACCCGCTGGTGGAAGACAACCGGGGCCTCCACGAGGGCCCGATTGGGCAGCAGCCGCTTGACCAAGAGCCCCCCACTGTTTCCGCTTGGAGCGAGTTGGTGGGTGACAACACGCTATCCGAGTCAACACTGGACCCAATTAGTTCGACTTTATCCCCGGCCTTGGCAAAGGAGGCTAGTCCATCTGTAGAGCTTCTCGGAGAGCGACAAGCCCCTTCCTTGGTTCACGACGAACCGCGGCAAGCCGCCTCCGAGACCAGTGCACTGGACTCTGAGGAAGAGCCCCGGAGGCAGTCGTCGTTGTCGCAGTTGGTGCAAAACTTGATGGGCACACGCAAAGGCACACAGAGACACAGTCCGGAACCGAAATGTGAAATTGTGCAACTTAAGCTCTCAGAGCTGGGAGAGGTGATGGCCAAGTATCTCTTGGACGGAACCGTTTTCGTGGAGCCATTGAAAAAAGTCCGTTACAATTATCCCCAAGCGGTCATAGATTACTATAACGGAAATGCGCTATACAATCTACCCAGCTGAGCCAGTCCAATTAAGCCAACCCAGCTGACTCGTGTCTGGTTCCCGTCTGGCGGTCGCGATGGGCCACTGCTCGGTGTTCAGTAGACTTCAAGCGCCGGGGTTTTAGATATTGACTCGTTGTTTGTTTCTGCCACAGATGCTGCAAGAGAGATGTGGTGTCAAGATTTTTGCTTACAAGATAAAGATGGAAAATCACGAAACCTGTCAACAGAAGACCCATCACCACACAAGCCACAAGTATCAGGGACAATAAGGGCTCCGCGCTCATGTAATACTGACAACAAAAAGCATGTGAAGTGTGAACGCTGGATGATGTGAACGTTGGATAATGGTGTGGAAACATGACGTACGAGCACTGCGATCTTCAATGACCATCCGTATCTTCGACCTCGGACTAGAAAGATCTCTGCCAGAAGAATTTAGAGATGTGAACATATCAGTGAGAGACGCCCTGCGTGGGCGAATGCGAGTTGGTGTATACGAACATTGTTTTTTTTTTGGACAATCGTACAGATAGCTAGTAGCCAAAGTGGGTAGATGCCAAGGTGGGTGGATGCCAAGAGAGGGGGTATGGTGCTTTCTTACGTCGATTCATCCCTCGGTAAATAGCATCGAATCGAAGAATTGAAAGTGTAAGATAGATCCCGTACAGGCACATAGCAGCATGTGTGGCCAGGAATAGCACGAACGGTTGCCAGTTGTTGGAGCCGATGCAATTCTTCAACCACACGCAGTGATGATCATGTCCGCGTACAACCCCCTCACAAGTGTAGCAGTACCTGTCTGCACAGATTTGAAGGTCATCTTCTTCCTTCGATTTACTTCCCTTTCGGCCTCCGATTCGACGTGTCGCACTTAACGGGTCCAAAGACCGTTCTGCCTCCATCGCGGCCTCTGTCGCCGCCCGTTCCTTGGCCAGAGCGGCCAACGCTCGGGCCTTTGATCGTGTGATTCTCATTGTCTTGTTGGGGGCCGTCTCACTTGAACGCGCACCTTCGAACACGGGTTCGGTCTCCACTAATGTTTCCTCCCTTACAAACCCCGGATCCGATTCCCATAACCGAAGGTATGCATAAAGATTCCATGTTATCGCGAAGAACGATGCGATCCTGTGGTATCCAGATAGAACTTCGCCTTTGCCCATAAAGGGAAAAGCTTCCCAAATAAAGATGGAATAACCTCCGAACATGAGCACGAAATACATCACCTGAGGAAGCGGCCGTATCGTCAATTAACTGGCATCGTCAACCTCATCGAGCACCAGCATTCATGGTTTTAAGACCAACGAATTATGACGAGACAGACAATAATGATTTCGGCCAATATCTTACCTGAGGAAATGGGGAGTTGCGGCTAAAGGACCAAGCGGTCCATTCCTTC
>NW_011645781.1:247397-255045 GCF_000223845.1 Gregarina niphandrodes | reverse complement strand
TGAGGAAGCGGCCGTATCGTCAATTAACTGGCATCGTCAACCTCATCGAGCACCAGCATTCATGGTTTTAAGACCAACGAATTATGACGAGACAGACAATAATGATTTTCGGGCCAATATCTTACCTGAGGAAATGGGGAGTTGCGGCTAAAGGACCAAGCGGTCCATTCCTTCACAAGGCCCACCACACGCCGGACCAAGACCGACATTTTAAAAAAGCACCCCACGCCAGTTCAACCTTGTTGTGGACGAACTAATAAAGTCTACTTAACAACAATTCTAAACCCCTCATTCCTCTCTACAATCCCCCCAGCTCTCTCTCTAAAGTATGATTGTGCCAACCAAGCCAGGCTGTTCTACCAAAAAATAGAGGTGGAGATTTAATTAGGGCAACGTGAATCGTAGCTGATGCTTAGCCTGTAGCCTACGATACGGTATTTGAGGAAGCTTTCATTAACTTCCGTTTCGCTTTCATCTTCTTGGATTTCTTGATGATGTCCCTTTGTTTCTTGACGGCCTGAACTTTCTTTTGATCCGCTCGTTGTTTCATGAATGCATATTTTGCTTTTCCTTCGAGCACCCCGATAGGTCGTCTGAACGGTGGGTGTTTGATGAGATCAAGAGTATTAATTTTCTTGCATTGGTCTAGTTCCTTGGGAACGGTGATACGGCTTGATTTCATTACAGATGCTACTACCCGAATAAAGGTCTTGTCTTGTTCGGTATAAAATGTAAAGGATTTACCCTTTAATCCGGCTCGGCCGCTGCGTCCTATTCGATGTATATATGCTTCCCTGGAGGTGGGTAAGTCGAAATTAAGTACGCATCTTACGCCTACGCAATCGATTCCGCGTGCGGCAAGATCAGTGCAGACCAAAATCCATAAATCCCCCTTCCTAAACGCGTTCAGATTGCTTATCCTGTTCTTGGGTGACAAACCACTATGTAAAGAACCCACAGGTACCGGCTTGTCCGACCCTTTCATGCTTATATTCTTTTTCATATATTTCTCGAGCATTTGCGCCCGATCTTTGTCCTGAACGAACACAAGACAAGGCGGCAGTAACTGCCTTTCATCCAATAATTGCTTCAGCATCGTCAATTTACCTACTTCGTTTGCAACGTGGACCAACTCCTGTTCTATACTGTCAGCCGCAGCCAGTGTACTCTTCAATTTCAATACCGGCGCATTGATCAGCAAAGAATTTGCCAAATCCATCACTCGAGCTGGAAGACTTGCGCTAAACATCATAATCTGCTTGGCAGAACACATAGACATCACCAAGTCCGATTCCTTAATAAAACTCTCGTCCAGCAGCGCATCAACCTCATCAAAGACAACCGTTTCTACCCTACTTAAGATCGTCTCACCCAGCATGGATGCCGACTTTGTACTACGAGAGTAATTAAGCACCTGCTTAGTTACTCCCGTAGTACAAACGATTATGTCAGAATTTTTGTCCAGACGACTAATATCAGTAACCTTTATATCTACATCCACATTGTCAATTAAATTCTGAATCACCCGACATGTCTGCACAGCCAGCTCACGAGTCGGTGACAAGATCATTGCCTTCGGACAACGCCCACACTCCGGAGATTCCACCGTCCGCTCGATAGTCATTGCTCTACTGTACAGCTTTAATACCACCGGTAATACAAACGCGAGGGTCTTTCCAGAACCGGTTGGTGCAATTGCGAGAAACGACTGACCGGAAAACGCAAGAGGAAGTGCAGCTCTTTGCACAGGGGTCGGCTCCGTAAAATGCAACCCACTGACCAAGTACTCCGTCCACCGAGCCGGCAGATACTGCTCCAGATCCTCAAACGAAATTAACGGCTTCATATTAACTATTTTCTCACTTCCCTTAAACTGCACCAAACAAGAGCTCTGAATTTGGCTCAACTTGATACCATAACGCTTTCGTAATTGTTCCGCCGATAATTTTCGCAAGGTCCCCACATCCACTTCACGCAACCCTCCCGCATCAACCACTGGAGCCTGCAATCGATCGAAGCCAATATCTCCCTTGATACCTCGTAACGCAACCTTGCGTATCGACGAAGACATGCGCTATTATTTTCCCAACGGAAAATCGCGGTGGCCCCGGTCAACATAACCCAGGCGCTCGTCCACTCACCTCAGACAGTTGGAGTTAGCGAGATAAAATATTGTTTCGATGCACTGGCTTAAAAATCATACGAAAATGGGGATGTCTGATATGTCAAGATAGTCACAGAGATCGCAGGTCCAAGGATCATGAGGCACGTTACCCATCTTCAGCGAATTGCAGATCACCCCTCGAATTGGCCGAGACACGTACCACGAGTCGTCGCCGGTCATCCAGTGGTGAGCAAGCGCCTTCAAGTTACGAACCGTCTGCGATGAACACTCAGCACAATCCACCCGAGTCTGCTCCCAACATTGTGCCACACTACCTGGCTGTTTCACAGGTCTGTAGTACTCAGCCAACATTCCCAAGCGACGCAGTCGCGCTGCATCCACTCCCTCGGGACTCTCCTCCTGCAAGACTGCCTCGGGAGAGTCCAGCTGTTGGAGAACATCCTCCAACTCGTGGGCAGCCGTCTCAGTTTGGGTAGCAAGATCCTCCAGCCTCACGTTTTCTGCTTTCATCTCCTCCACCTGTTGCTTCAAAAAGTCTCTACGGTTCTCCAACATATTCTTTTCCTCCAACTCCTGTGCTGTCATCTCCTCAACCAACTGCTTGTTCGCCAACTCGCGAACCTCGCCACTGGTGGCACCCGCAGATAGAATCTGGGCGGATTCCTTCTGTACTTCCTCCAGATCCCTGTCCAAAGCGTCCATCTTCTCTTGCTGGGCCTGTCGCCAACGAGCGAGTTCCTCTTCAAGCTCGCGCTTCTGCTGACGTAGACGCTCATTCATGCGCTCCAACTCGTCTAGATCATCCGTGTCTAGCTCCGGAGGGGGATTAGCAGCGGCGGGCTCCTTCACCTGCTCAGGTGCATTCTTGGCGCAAGCGTTACCCATTCTTCTGAGTGCGTGGTCGTCACAAGAGCATGCACTTTGCGGAGTCACGGATAATACACCTCCATCCCAAAATCACTCTCAAGCCATGTCAGAACGCGTCTACAGCTTTCAATCCTCTCTTTTGGTAGGTGCACACACGTGTGCTAACGGCGCATCAAATGATAGATGATGACAGTGAAAGAACGAACCCATCGTGAATTTATTGTCTTCGCCGTGTTATGTGGCGGAGAATCTGGATTAGCGCTGTCATGCCTGGGAACAGGGAACTTGCTTCTCTCCTTGCCCTTGATTTTTGCTTCATTGATAGGCTGCTGGTCGATTTGTTCACCGGCCGGAGCAATATTGAAGGTTAGCATAGCCACACACTCTCTCTCTGCCTTAGTGATTGGTGCAATAGCAGGATATTCGTATTACGGAGAGGACATGATAAGTGTTCCTGAATCGAGCATATGGATGATAGCGTTAAGTCTCTCTTTGACACTGGCAATTACTGCTGCTTCCCGAAAAGCTTTACTAAAATGGAGAGAACTAGAGGAGCTTCAATGGAAAACTCCTTGCGGCCCAGATGTGGAGGCTTGCAGAAGTCCCGTTAACGACGAAGATCATCAGCCGGTGCACGCGAACTTTGAGTGCGTCCTGCAAGTTCCTGACTCCATGTTCAATTCAGAAGTGCCGAGCGACGGTACAATGATACCTGTTACGCTGACCTTGGAAGAGCCCAGAAGCTCTACTCCAGAAATGAGTGCAATTCGTGAACCGATACAATACCCTAGGACGTCTTTGACCTCTCCTGGCCCATCGGCTTCCGATTTCCAAAGCTGCAAGAGCAATAATGCAATTAATCCGAAACGGTACTCGCATGGCGATAAGGCTGCTGCCACACCGCCGCGAGCAGCAGGGCAATCCAAGATAGCGTCGTATTTTGGGCAGCACCTCTCACCTCGTCCGCCTTGGCTGCTGATGCCAGCAAGACCAAGTGAGCGTGAGGTCCACAGCGATCATGTGTAGCGATTTTTCCTGAATTTTTGCGTGATGAAAATCTACTTCGTGACTGGAAATGAAAATAAAAGGAAAGAGGTGGAGAGACTGATAGGTGGAAGTGGTGTGGAGATTTTGGCAAGAGCGGCGGACGGTATGTACAACAGTTGGTTACTTTTTATATTGCTGTAGTTCCTGAATTTCAAGGAAATAGTCGGTACATCACTACGGAAAAGTGTCGGTGGGCATTTGAGCACCTGCGTGACAGTATAGAAGCAGGTAGCTACGTTATGACCGAAGACACGTCGCTCGGCTTTGACGCAATGGGAGGGTTGCCCGGTCCTTATATGTAAGTCGGGAGTATAGTCCCAAGTATATGGGCTCAGTGTGGCCGTCACAAGAGTGGTGTTTCTCTGTAGTCGGTGGTTCTTGGAGGAGTTGGGTAATGAGGGTCTGACGAAGATGCTGGTTGGATTTGAGGACAAGGGAGCGGAGGCAAAGACGACAATGTGTTTAATGAACGGTTGTGATGAGCCGTTGGTCGTCGAGGGTGTGTGTCACGGTCAGATAGTGGAACCTCGAGGTCCGCGTACTTTCGGATGGGACGCCAATTTCCAGCCGGACATCCAGGCTGACTCGGACAACAAGAAGACATACGCAGAAATGAGTGTAGATGAAAAGGGTCGGATAAGCCATCGGGGGAACGCAATGCAGGCTCTGAAAGTAAGCCTGTTACACACGCGCGATTGTACACTCGCTATACTCTTTTGTCTGGTGTAGAGTCTTTTGGTTTCGAAGAGTCAGTGAGACACAAACGCTGTTTTTTTTGTAAGATAAATCATTTTTGTCTGCAGACCCCGGGTTGCACCCATTGACTGCTCAGTAACGATGACCGATTGCCAGGTAAGCAATGTGACACTCAGGGGGCCACGGACCTGAGGGCACCTGAAGTGGTAACAGAGGACGCGTGACGTCCATGGAGGCCTGGATGGGGGTCGTGTGTGGGTTGCCCCGGCTGTCGCTTGGCCACAGACCTACTGAGTGGATAGCTAGGCTGGTGAGGATGCGTTGTGTTGTAGATTAGCAAGAAGAAGAAGGTTGTGGCTGATGGGGTCTTCCGTGCCGAAGTGCACGAGTTTCTCTCCAAGATGCTGCGGGAGAAGGGTTTCGCGGGCGTTGAGGTCCGAATGACCCCGGTGAAGACGTACGTGCTGATCCGCACGACTCGTCCCCGCGATGTGTTGGGCGATTCTGGCCGCAGTCTGAGGGAATTGGCGTCATTGGTTCAGAAAAGGTTCGGTTTCCGGCCGAACCAGGTGGAGTTGGTGACTGTGCGTGTTGAGTCAAGAGGTCTGTCGGCTATGGCTCAGGCTGAGTCTCTCCGCTTCAAATTGCTGCAGGGAATGCCGCCACGTCGTGCTTGCTATGCTGTGCTCCGGACGGTCATGGAGTCGGACGCCAAGGGCTGTGAAGTCACTGTCGCCGGTAAACTCCGTGCCCAGAGAGCTAAGACCATGAAGTTCAAGGACGGGTACATGATCTCCAGAGGCCACCCCGCTAACCTCTACATCGAGCAGGCCATCCGCACTGTTGCCATGAGACAGGGCATCCTCGGCGTACGCGTCAAGATCATGCTTCCCCACGACCCCAAGGGCATCAACGGACCCAAGACTCCTCTGCCCGACACTGTCCTCGTCCACGATCCCAAGAACGTCCAAGACTCACTCACCATCAAGCCCTACGTCAAGACCTACAAACCTGCCGCACCTGTGCCCGTCGTTGAGACCGCTGCCCAACCCGAGCAGCCTGCCGCCGTTGAGGCCTGATTTTTCTGTCACTGCCAACACATCCGTGGGAATAAAGCAACTCTGTCCTAAAACAAACCTCCTCACCAGTTCCACCACTTCCCCGACGCACACCTCAATGTTACACACTCCAACCCTTTTCTTCAACCCCTTTTCGTCAAACGCCTGCCTACCTTCAAGTTGACTGTAAGTCGGTTGCCCTGTGTCAAGTTGGCTGCCTGGCGTCAAGCATCAGCTGCCTGACGCCAGGTGGCCTGGTGGTGGTGTATCGGATCCTCCTGACTGATATGCTGGTAAATGCTGCCTTTTTGTGTTGTGGTTTAAAAAATTACTTGGTGCTGTGCTTGAGGCCGAAGACGTAGATGTTACCGTTGTAGGAGCCGGCGTAGAGGTAGTCGCCTTCCGGAGACCAGGAGAGAGATGTGCACCAGGGGAGATGCTTGGGGGGTCTCTGGGTCTGTCCGAGTATGGCAAGTTCCTGAGGTTTCCGGTCCTTGGGTCTCTTGAATTCGGCGATTTCAACTTCCTCCTCGATTTCGGAAGGAACCATTCGTACGTCGGAGATGACCTTTCTCTTCTCAAGATCCCAGATCTTGATGCCGGTCTCGGTCGCAGCACAGAGCCAGTAGTTGCAAGGAGAGTAGCACAGGGAGTGCACAGGAGATGAGGCTTCGAGGGAGTAGAGGTGGGCGTCCTCGACGATGTCCCACAGCATGACCCAGCCGTCAGCTCCACCGGAGGCACAGAGGGATCCATCAGGAGAGATGGCCACAGTGTTTACCGGGGCAGTGTGGCCGCAGAGGTCAGCGTCCAACTTGCCTTCCTTAAGGTTCCAGATCTTGATAAGCTTATCCCAGCCACAAGACACAATCATGGTACGGTTAGGGTCGGGCGAGAAGCGCACGGAGCTGATCCAGTCAGTATGCTGGTTCTCAGACAGCACGTACTTCTGCTGACCCAAAGTGTTCCACAGACGGATAGTCTTGTCGCGAGAGCACGAAATGATCTGACGGGAGTCCATGGAGAGAGCGCCACCAGTCACGTCCGACGTGTGACCTATGAAAGTCCTGAAAGTGGTACCCTGCTTCACATCCCACAGTCTCATGGTCTTGTCCCAAGAAGTGGACAGGAGGTACTCGCCCTTTGCCGAAAGCACAACATCCGACACCGGCTGCTTGTGCTTGCACAGAGAACGCTGAGCGAACCCGGCAAAACCGTTGTTGACATCCGAAGCCTCGGGGTCAACGTGCCACACAATGACGGTGTTGTCTAAAGGAGCAGTATTTCATCCCCTTCAGATGTGTGTGTGTCTGTCGACTTAATCCGACACACATGTGTGGCGACTCACACGCGTGTGTGTAAATTACCTCTGGAAGACGAAGCGATGACGCGCGGGGCGTCCGGGCTGTCAGGGTTGGCCCAGGGGGTAGAGATGTTGGTAACCCAACCGCTGTGTCCCTTTAGTAATCCCTTGTATTCGATAGCAGCGGCAGCCATGCTAAGTTTACCAGCAAAAAGGCCCCAAAAGTTGCGCTTGAAAAAAATCACGTACTGTCCCGGGCCATGCTTCTAGCAAGCCCAGCCGCGTCCTCTCGCACAACGGCAGTCGCCCGAGGCTGTCTTGGTGACGCCCGAGGCTGTCTTGGCGACGCCCGAGGCTGTCTTGGTGGTTCACAGCCTTAGCGGGCACGTGTATCCCTCGCTAAATCTGGACCAAGAAATGCCGATAGCAAGCACATCTCGCACCATATTCCAATTATCAATGTGGTTGGAATGCGCCAGTTGTTGTGACATAAGCACGTTGCTGGCGTCCAACCCAGCCGATAGGTGCACGGCCGGTTAGAAAAATTCACGA